>NC_087492.1:1502500-1685000 GCF_036417665.1 Passer domesticus | reverse complement strand
TCACAGCCTCGCTGCCTGGCATGAGAATTGTCACGTAGATTTTGTTGTTTGTTAAAACAGCCCTGAGAGAATTCCACAACTAAACTCAGCTTTGGTATTGCTTTCCTTTTCTGTCTCCTGATGCTGGCTGAGCTCCTGGCCCGGGTGCAAGGGCAGAAACTCTGGTTTTTGTGGTTTATTTGAGGTGAGGGTCACTGTGCCTGATGCTGGCGGTGTCACAGGCAGGGCACAGACCTGGGGCGTGTGCTGGGGTGGCTGATGGGGATGAGCCTGGCTGGGGGCTCTGCTGGACCTGCAGAGGGGCTGCTGGAGGGTTCTGGAGGGTGATCCCCCCGTGGGGGCAGCCCCAGAGCACAGGGATGGGGGGATGAGCTGGGCTGGGTGCTGGGAGCTCGTCCTGCCCGGGGCAGCACGGCTGGAGTTTGGTTCCCTGCCCTGCACAGCACCTTGCACAGCCCACAGGTGATTATTTATTATTTATTAGTTATTATTTACTATTTCTTATTTCTTATTTATCATCACTGAGGGGTTCCTGCCAGCCAGCCCTGACTGCACTGCAGCATTTTTCCCTTGCCTGAAGAATTTCCTCTCTTGCCTTCCCGGGGGATTCTCCCGAGCAGCAGCAAACCCCTTTTGGGCCTCGGGGAGCTGCTGGGTTTGGAGGGGTTTGCTCTGAAACCACTTCCACACCAGCCCCAACCTCGGGCTGGGGAGCAGGAGTGGGATGGGAGGGGATCTGTGCTGGAACTCCGTAATTCTGGTCGGGCTGGGCTGTGTGGGGTGGGTGAGGGATGGAGCAGAGCCCTGGAACAAACCAGGGCTGAGATGAGGCTGGAAATGCAATCTCTGCCAGGGAACAGCCCTGGGAGCCTCAGCAGGACCTGCTCCTGCTCTGGGAATTTAATGCCCCTGGTGGAATCTAACTGCAGGTCAGCAGGTTTTATTGGCACAGTGCAGACGTGCAGGGTGATGGACTGATCTGGCAAAACATTAACAAAGATAAAAAATAATCCCAGATCAGGTTTTGCAGTGGGTATCATTGAAGCCAGAGCAAATGCTGCTCTTCAGGTGCTTGTGTGCTCATCCCAGGTAATTTCTGCTGCTCTGCTGCTGGTGCAGATAGTCTTTTATATGGAGTTTGCAGATAAATTTTTGTCTGACACATATCTAGAACTTATATAGTCACCTACTAATTTAAACCAATTTGCCCTAGGTGATGGGTGAATACACTTGAAAATTAAATGGGTCTGATTTAAGCATCCCTTCTCTGAAGCCAAAGATTATATAATTAAATTAAAAGAAAATGTGTTTTATAATAAACTGTATTTCCTCTTGGCAAAATCCAATTTTGAAACAAGATTGTAATATCATATCTAAAAATGTTTTCCCATGGGTATTACCAGTCTATTTCATTTAATTGTTTTCACCCATCATATTATGTGCTTTCAAAGTAGTGAAATGAGTGTGGTTTTTATGAAGAACAAGGGAGGAAATGGCAGGGAGAGGGAAGGTTGGCTCCTTTCCCAGGAGGAGCTGCTGGAAAACCAGGGATGGGCACCTGGTGCTGCCCCAGGCTCTCAGCTCCTGACCTGGGTGGCGGGAGGTGATGCCATGGCAGTGCCAGGCCCTTGGCATCTCAGCTTCTCCTCCTCTGCTGAGGGTCTGGCACGGGCAGGAGCTCAGGAGCTGCACTGGGAGGATTTTGCACTCAGGCAGGAAATATTTAACCCTTGGAGCAGCTGGGAGCTCCTTGGCCAGCGTGGCTGTTGGGGTCAGTGCAGAGGGGTTTGGTGATGCCAGAGCTTTCCCAGCAGGGTCAGACCCTGAGGGGGAGAGGGACCTGCTGCAGGACCAGCAGCATTTTGGGGTGGGATCCCTGTGGGTGCCACAGCCACCCTGCTGTCCCACCAAGTGCCCAAACCCGGGGTCAGGGGAACAGAAATACAGGATACATTTCCAATGGAATATGAGCCAATTCACCCCTAATTAATACACTCATTTTATTCCATTCATCTGTTTGTGTATTGTGCCTGTGTGCCACCAGCCCTGCAAAGGGAGATGGGTCACTGCCATCCTCCATGGACATGGCTGATGAGAATTGGAAGCCAATGCTTCTGATTCTGCATTGATTTGGCAAAATTCTTCAGCAAAATACTGAGAAAAGCTGGAGGTGTGTGCCCATCCTCTGCTCCTGGGGATTCCTGGAGAATCCCAGTGGATCTGCTCGTCCCCAGGGCTGGAGGTGCTGAGAGATGGGGCAGAGCAGCACCTCGGTGTCTCTGCTCCTGCTGTCCCCATTTATGTCCTGGCTGGGACTGGGTCTGTGTATCACGACCAGGAATTTGTTAATCGGGGCAGAGGAGTGGAAGAGCAATGAGCAGCACAAATGTCTGTGCAGCAGAGCTCGGCACAAACCCTACTGGGGAGGAAAACACCCTCCCACTCTGAGAAAGGACACCTCTCCCATCCCACACACCTCCTTTTTATTTGGTTTAGAAAGCCCTGATTCTGTTTTTACGGTTATTTTTCTTCCAGGGGTGCCTGACAGCTTTGGGCATCCCCCAGCGCAGGCAGGCACGTGGGTACCACCATCCCTTCCCCGCCAACAAAATGGGCTTTTCTCCCGGAAAAACTTCCTCGAATTGGCTGATTTTTCAATGCCAGCAGGGTTACAGAGCTCCCCCTGACAGCCCGAGTCAGCGCCAGCTTCTCAGCGCCACCCAAAATCCGAGGCACGCTGGGGATGGGGCGGCGAGCAGCGCGGGGCTGCCCCGCAAACCCTCGCAGCCTTCACCTGCAGGGGTGGGCAGAGGTGGTGGAAGCAGCAGCGAGCAGGGGCTGGGCGCTGGTTTTGGGAGTTCCAGCGCTGCCGGGGGGTTTGCCCCGGTGGAAGGGGAGGCGAGGGGAGCGCGGCTGCCCCGGCCCGGCACCGGCGGCTGGAGCGCCCGGGGATGCTCACGGGAAGCGTTTTTTCTGTCAGCCATTTTAGCCTCTGAATCCTATTTCCCTGGTGCTTCCGAGAGGAGCTTTTGGGGGAGTCCCCAGCTAAAACTCAAATTTGCATTTAAATGGAGATTTTTTTTTTTTTTTTTTTTTTTTTAATGAGCAGGATGCATGGGAGACTAAGACTATTAGGTTTCCTTGTGGGAGAGTGCAGAATTCTCTCACCTTTTACATCCCACCCCCTCTCCAGCCCCTTTAATGCACACTTTAAATTAGACATAAAAAAAAAAAAGGAATGGTGCGTCTTTAAGGAGAATATAATCATAAACAAATAAGTCTGGTTGCCCTTGCAGCAGAACTAATCTTCCCTCAGCTGAGCTGTGATATAGATCAGTAACAAGAGCCACGCGCAGGGGGTTCCTTTGAAATGCATAATACCTCCTCGTATAAATTGGAGTTGGTGTGATGGAGCTGTGAGATGACATATTGTGGCATGACCCCTCTCTACTGATTGTGGGTGAACCCTGCAAAGGTAAATCTAACACGGCGCACACATCAGACAATTTCATTTTCATCACCCAGGGACAAAAACATGGCAACAGAATCTTTTCAAATGATAATCTGCATGCTAGGCGGAATATTTTCTCTTCCTCCTTTCCTTTTTTTTCTCCCCTTCTTTTATTTTTTTTTTTTTTTGCATGTTCAATTCATGATGTAAGTGAAAGGAATTATAAATTGCTTCCAAAGTTCATTCATTCCCTTCTTCTCATTCTTCCCGTTCTTTTCCTCCTTCTCCTTTGGCTTTGTTCTCTCTCCCTTTTCCTCCCTTTTTTCCTGCCTTTGTCTCCTTCTCTTTCACTTTTTTCTCTTCTTTATCCCTCTTATTTTTATTTTCCTCTTCTGTTTCTCCTCTTTCCTCTTTTTTTGTCTTCTTTTTTAATCCCCACCTTTAATATTTTATTTTCCTTTTTATGTGCCCCCTTTTTCCCCTCTCTTCTCTCTCGTTTTCTCCTTTTTCACCCTCTCTTCTTTCTCTTTTTTTCTTCCTCCATCTAAAAGTTTGGCATTGTGTGTGTGTAACTGATTCATTCTTCTCATCCCCTCAGGGACATCCAGTAATAATGATTTATAGGAGTGCAAAAATCTCTGCTCTTGCTGTTACCAACTAATATCCCTCCTACCCTCCAAAAAGGGAGTTTTCTGTACAAAACCTTCTCCCTGACTTCTCTCCCCTCTCCCCCTTTGCCTTCCTGCACTTCTCCAGTCAATTTTTAGTGGAATTCAGCTGGTTTGCCTCATGCCAACCTGGAATATTCCATCCTGCATCCCTCACCTGGCACTCAAATGATGCCACGGCTGCTCTTTGTTGTGTGTCCAGCTGCTTTGTGCAGGGTGTGATACTTTGAGGCTGGGGAGATGTAAAAACCCCCTGTAATGTGGTGTTCACCATCCCCTCCCAAACCCAGGTGTGTGTTTGCCCGCTGTGGGAGCTGCCTGGCAGGGTGGGAATTGCCAGTGCCCATCCAAGGGCAGAGCAGAGGCTCTGGAGGCCTGGGGGGTTTGTGGTGCCAGGGCTGAGCTGTGCCAGGGCAGCTCCAGAGCGTTGCAGCAGGCTCAGCCCCCTGTGCCCAAAATCTGGGCTCAGCATCAGACACCCCAAGGACACGGAGGGGCACTCCAGCACCCTGCCCTGAAGGCAGAGAAGAGTTTGGAAGCTGGGCTTGTGATTCACCTGGTAAGAGATGCCAGTCCTGGCTCTGCGTGCTCCTGGCTGGCCATTTTTACTGCTGGAATTTGTGCTAATTAATTGCTCTGCTGATCACCACGCTGGCAGTGCCTTGGGCTGGCTCCTTGGAAGTGGCTGGGTGCTCCGGGCCCTGCTCCCCTCCAGGAGGAGCTGGGACACTTCTGTGGGGTCACTGACACCTCTCCTCTTCCCTCTGGGAGCAGCTCTGGGGGTGGCACAGGGTGGGCATTGCAGGGCAGGGATTGCCCCTGGGTGTCCATCTGTCCATCCCTTGGCTGCAGGACAGCCTTGGAGGGAGCAGGGCACGGCGTTGGGAAATCTCCATTAGCTGTCCGTGCCTCAGTTTCCCCATCACAGATCCCCAGTTTGATTTCCAAGTGGTGCAGAGAGCTGAGAGATCTCGGTTTTACCCGCTCCAGGAGGAGCTCTGCCAGGAGAACCGATCAAGATTTCAGATGGACGTGCTGCCAATGAAATAACCCTGCCCTGGCCAGGAGTGGGGTGCAGTGGGAAGGCTCCAAGCTGCTCCCATCACACCCAGTGCCACACACGGTGTCCCCGTGCCGGGTGACACTGCCACTGCCGCCGTCAGCCCCTGACACCCAGATGAGTTTGTCGGTTCCACGTAGCGTGATTGTCATCTCCTCCTGGCCCAGCACGGCAGCCAAATTGAAGGAGAAAAGGTCAGGAAGCCCTGGTCATCCTCTCCCTTTCTCCCACATCACTCCTGGCCCGGGATGGGAACGAGAAATGACAGGTTCGTGTGGCACCCGGGAGCGGGGGGCAGCCTGGGCGCTGCTGCTGGCACTGTGACACCACAGTGACAGTGACAAGTTCTTTGATTAGAAGAGCTCCCCAGCGCTGCCTCCCCCCGCAGAAAGGTTTGTGGGAAGCACCACCCTCTGCTTAAAATGCTCCGTGCACAGGGAGGTCAGCTGGGGAACGGATTCTTTTCGTGTCTTTTTCCATTTTGGTGCAGCAATGTGCCAGCTCAGGTCCGGGAGGATCTCAGCCTCAAAGTGCTTTTTGTTGGTTTATTTTTTGTGTTCCCCTTATTTCCCCATTCTTCACATGTTTTTTTCTAGAGAAGGAGCAGTATTGATAGCACCCATCCGATTGTTGGCCCCCCTGCAGTTATTCCTTGTGTGAAGAGCACCTCGGTGCATTCCAAGAGACTATAATCACTTCAGGCTGCTTTGCACTGCTAATTGTTTTTCTGTTTTTATGCAAATGTGAAAATCCTCATTTGATCCTTCGAAAAAATACTATTTTTACAACCAAGTGTTTTTTATTTGGGTTTCAGGGAGGAAGTGCTGCTCTGAGAAGGCTGGAGGACATCACAAAAGAAAAAGGGGAGATCCAATATTTGCCACATCACAAAAGAAAAAGGGGAGATCCAATATTTGCCACAGATCTGCAGGACCTTGTGGAAAATGGGATGGGGAAGGAGATGATGACAGGTAGGGAAGGTGAGAAGTGGCTGCAGGATTGCTTCTGTTGAGGCAGGTGAGATAACCCAGCTCTCTAATGCCTCACCCAGCTGCAAATCTGCCCAGAAAATTCATCTTTTCATAATATTTTTATATGTACAGCTCTTCCCCACGTCCCCCTGAGATATCTTTAATGGGGTGCATGGGATTTTTTTTTTCTCTCTTGTTTGTAGAAGAAAAACTTTTTCACAGGAAACATGGAGAAACAGCCCTCCCTTTTTTCTGGTGGGAAAATAAGTGCCAGTTTTGCTCACCTCTATTTCTGTGTAAATGGGGTTGTTAGAAAGAGAGCCTGTGCCTGGGGTATGCAGAGCCTCACCTGTCTCACAGACAAAACCCATCACGCCTGACAGCACCAATTCAATGATTTCCCCACGATTCCAGTCGCAGAGGAAGGCACAGAAATGAGAGAAAGAGAAATGCACACTGTCCAGGTGGAAACTGCTTTCCCAGCACTGTGATTTTTCCTGGGAGCTGAAGCCATGGCAGGGCAGGAACTTTTCCAGCCGCTCGCCCTCCCCTCGCTGGGTGCTGCTGTTTCTGCACACTTATAGATTTTAAGATAAGGTGCTTTTGTTTCCCAGTTGTGTCTGGGTCACCGTTTGGAACTGATATGACAGGCCTAAGGCTAGCAGAGAAATTTGTTACAAGTTCCCATTTCGGGGACGTGTCTCCAGTCCAATAGCCTATTTACTCTCTCGGGGATCTATTTTTAAAAGTTATTAGCAGATTACTGGTTTTCTATCAACCTCAGGCACCAATCTCCCAAAGATACTATTGTACTTTAATAAGGTGCATTTGATAATCCTCAGATAAAGGCATTTGAAGTGAGGGGGAGGAGAGGGAGAAACTCTTGCACCGACTCAAGTAAGGGACACACAGGCCAGAAAAGGGTTAAATACACTCATGTTTCTAAATGGCTGAACTACTGTATGTTGTAGTTTTCAACTGCAAATCATCTTTAATAGCAGACATCACGGGATGGCTCATTACATTAAGCTATTTTTCATGCTATCTCCTGTAATATCCTTTAATCCAATGCGTTTCAAATCACCTCAGGCTAAAATAAGAGACATAGCGATGTAATAGCCTAGTGTATTAGTGGGTTAATTGCCCTGTTGTACTCTCTAGTAGATATCTCTGGAATGAGTTCTATATTAATTGTAAATTGCTTAATACATTTAACTCCTTGAGCAGCTTGGTCCTGCGCTCTGTCTTTAATGAACAAGAAAACTTTGGTGTTGGGAATAGTTGGGATTTTTGGTGGCCGAGCCCGCAGGGTGCCCGGCCCTTCCCCAGCACTCCAAGCACTCACGTCATCCTCTGGCACTTGGGGAGAGTCAGCCTGAAGCACTAAAAGGAAATTATTGCTCTTTTTCCTGGCAGGTGCCAAGTTCTGCAGCCTGCAAAGCCACAACGCCTCGCTCGGAGGGAGCTCAGAGCCAACTCCCTGACCCCACAGGAGCAGGGCTGGCACTGCAGAGCTGCAGGACATTGTCCCTGAACTGGACAATCAGAGGGAGGGGGAGCAAAAAGGGAAGGTTTAAATAATACATAAGATTTTGTCTTGCCAGAAGGGGAAGATGGATGAAGTGCTCTGCAGCTCTGCCAGAGGATGCAGCAGTGGGTCACTGACACACTCAGCTCACAAAGTATGGCCCATAATGTGCAGCAGCTAGTTTTCTAAAATTACTTCTGCAGCACCAGGCAGATTTGCAGTCACTTTTCTGAAGATTGGAACGTAAGTGTCACCAGGCTACCAGAGGGTAATGTCACTAATTTCTTTGGATTGCTCCCAGTGTACGTCAGGGGGGTGCAGAAGGAGCAGGCACGGTGGAGGTTGGAGAGGGTTGTGTAATTTTCAGGTGAGACACTCTTTATTAATTTCTTTTGGGACATTCTGGATTCTAAAACTCCTGGCAAAAAAATGTAAGTGTCAATTTAAAGGCAAGGCATGGAGGAGGAACGCTGAAAAGTTTCTTGCTTTGAAGTTTTAGCGGAAATTCTTCTCTGAAGTCGCCCCTTAAACCCAGCAGGATGGCAGCAGTGCAGGAAGG
Source organism: Passer domesticus (assembly GCF_036417665.1). NCBI lineage: Eukaryota > Metazoa > Chordata > Aves > Passeriformes > Passeridae > Passer > Passer domesticus. The sequence goes on along the minus strand of NC_087492.1, from coordinate 1,676,763 downwards.
GGACTGGGGTCAGTGGTTTTACCCTGTGAGACCCAAAGTCCTGCCCACCTGCTCTGGCCTGTGCAGCTCAGCCTGTTCCCAGCACAAGGTGGCCATGGAGCAGCACCTTGGCTGCGTTATGGATCCCTTTCTTTATGCCTGACAGCAGTTATATTTTAGATATTTAATATAATATACTTATATATTATATATAATATCATAAAGATGCCATTCAGGACACCCTTTGTAAAACTTTAATCTCAGATTCCGGTGGTTCTAATGGAGCAGCTCCTTCCAGCTGGAGGGTTTCTCCAGGTTTGTAACGGGGGACACAGACAGGTCCTCCCCACCCCTGACTTCCCCGTGCTTTACATGGATAGTCTGGGCTAAAAGAAATCTCATCCCTTTGTTTTAAAAGCTAAGGTATTTGGGAGACAATGTGCATGAGAATTTCATAACTTGTGAAGGAAAATTGAACTAGGGAGACAGTTGGGCTTGGAAGGGAAGACACAAAGTGCTTAGACTGCTGGAAAAAAAATCCATCAAGTAATTCTCTACCTATAAAATAGGTGGTAATGCAATCTGAGCTTAATTTTGATGGCACACTGTACTTCATAACAGTGACAACACCTTAAAAATGTAATGAAAAGGCCTGATTTATTGCTGAAATAATCCATTTAGCACTCCAATAAATAAAAGGAGAAAATACAACCAATGTTTCGTCAGAAGGGGGAAAAAACAGAGAAAAATTGCCGTGTGTAGCAGTTTTCTGGAAATGCATCCAGAGTTTTGGGGCTGATTATTTTCCTGAAGACAAATATAAATTCCCAGTTAGATTTTAAGATTTAGAGCTGATGTCCACTCTGCATTCTCGAGTACTTTAGAAGCAGCAGCCCTGTGACACAGCAACACTGGGACCGTGTTGGACTGACAAAGGGGAGGAGAAAACACTGAGAACCCACGAACTTACTGCCTTACAAATGTTTGATTTTGAATATGCTCTGGTAGCCATTAGGAAGTGCAGAGCAAACATATTTTCCCCTCATGCCAAATTTGTTTTAATAACACGAGGTTACTCCTGCAAATGTCAGCTCCACCCTCCTTTCCCCGTTTCCCTCGGCCCACAGCGGAGCCTGGCGGGTTTTACACTCCCTCCACATCTCTTCTATTAATCTGTTTAATCTGCTCCAGGGCCTGGCAGTGGCAGTGACAGGAAAAGCAATAAAATGCTCCCGTGGCAGATGTCTGTATTCAGGTGTCCTGAGAGCAGAGCTGCTGCTTCTCCAGAGAAAACTCCCCAGTGCAGAAACTCACCCAGCAGGAGCGGGCTGAGGGTTCTGGGCTCTGTCACCAAAGGCTTTAAGGCCATGGATGCTTCAGGGTGACCTAACTGTGACTTTTCAGCACCTGAAGGAGCTGACAAAAAAGATGGAGAGATGTTTTACAAGAGCCTGGAGTGAGAGGACGGGAGGAATGACTTCACACTGAGAGAGGTTTGCCTGGGCATCAGGGAGAAGCTCTGCTGCCATCTCCCAGCCCAGGGGTCAGCCAGAGCTGCCCACTGCTTCAGCCATCACCAAACTGAGTGGGAAAGAGCAGGGATGAAAAAACAAGGGGAGAAAAATCAGCAAAAACACAGCCATGCTGCCCGTTTTGGGGGATATTTTGCTTTGAGGCCCCGGAGCAGCTTTCCCTGGTGAATCCATCCCTTGTGGCCACTGTCAGGCAGCCGGGCTGCAGGAATGGCCCCAGAGCTGGTGTCCCCCAGAGCCCTGCCCGGCCCTAATTGGCCTGTTTGTTTTGCAATAAGTGATTCCTGCCTGTCTTGGGCTGGATTGTTTTTCACACCATTAAATGAAGTTCTGCTGTATTGATCCCTGTTTTTCCAATTTGAAGCCTGAAAAGTGATGAAGACATTTTCTTGTTTTCTCATGTACTTTTCCCTCAGTTCATTTAGGTGACCTGTCTTTAGTTCCTTGCTCTGCTCGCTGTAATTGCTTCTCCAGAGTAATGTTACACCGGGAGCGTGGCACTGCAGCCGGGGATGGCTCCCTGGGAGTGATAAGGACAGCTCGGCTCTGATAAGGGCAGCAGAACAGCACAGCCCTGCAGGAACAGATAAAGGACGGAAGGCAGGCAAACAGGAGCCATGCAAAACGCAAGCAGGAGCGAGCCCAGCTCTGCAAGGCCGCCGAAGCAGGAGCTGTGCACAATAATGAGGGTATTGTGCTCACTGAAAAGCAGGGGCTGGGGAACAAGGACATCGCACCTCAAAAGGACACGGGCGTGCAAAGCCACCCTGAGGAACCACATCAGGACTTCTGCTGAGGGGTGGGGCTATGTAAAATACATTAATGCATATGCATCGAGGAAGTGGGGGTGGTCATGAATATGTAATCAGGGTGCGTGATTAAAACTCGGTTACCTGGCGCTCAGGCTCTCTGAGCGCTCAGCACGACGAGCTTTCTAATAGCCAGAACTGCCAGAAAGTTCCTACCTGGCTGATTCTGGTATCGGGTTGAATAGCAGAACCAGCAATATCCTGCAATATTTACTGGGAAATTTTCTCTCAAATGACTCCCCAATGTCATTTCTTGCTGAAGCCTTGGTAGGACAGTGCAGAGGGTGACAGCAGGACCACTGGACAGCTCTGTCTCTTCAGGATGCTTAATATTTCGCATAAGAGATGGAACATTATCTTTGGACACGTTGTCATTGATGTGCTCTTCACCTTTGTGAAGAATCTCAGTGCTCCAACGTTTGCATTAGATTTTGCCAGGTTTTTGTTTGGCATTAACAAGAGGGGCGGGTTTTTCTAGAGGAGGTCAATAGAATGCTGAACTCAGGTTTAACTAAGGAGGGAGCACTGGTTGCTCCAGCTCAGCCTCACTTGCAATTATTTAATGTGTGAGCTCTAAACAAAACCCACGCACACAGAGAAGTTCCCCAGTGGCTTTGGTAGGCTCCAGACTTGCAGAATTTACTGCTGAAAAGCAGAAGTGCAGCCAAGCCTGGGAGGCTGGGATTGTTTCCTGTATCCCTGAGCTGTTCCCACCGAGCCTGGCACAGCCTGGGATGCTCCAGGTGCAGGGAGGGAAGGCAGGACCACTTTGCTGGCTCGCCTCAGTGTGTGGGCAGGGACTGAATTTACAGTCTGAGTTGTGCAATGTCTCACAGCAGCATCCTTGGTGCCTCTGCACTCCCCAGGCTGCCTCCCCACGTGCTTGTATCAAGAGGGTAATGCACTCGACACAGTAAACAGCAGAAAATACACAAACAAGGAGGGTTCAATAATTTCCTTTTTTCTCCTCTCTGAACCCTTGGGGAAAAAAAAAACCACCTAAAAAATTAGGTGTAAATTTGCAGAAATGTTCAAATCTGCTCATTGCCTAAGAGACTGGAAGGATTTTGGGTTTTTAATTTTTTTTTTTATTGTAAACTACCTTATGACAATTGGTGATAAAAGAGCTGAGCCTTTCAAAATCCATTTTAATAAAACACCGTATGACCTCATAGATATGCATAGGATTTAGAAATAACATGGATTTTAATGAAGGTACTTGAAAGGTATGGTGCCATATTGCAATTTTATGGAAGATCTTAGATTAATGAAATTAAACGTGAACTGCATTGTTTAGATGATGAACTTAAGGTCATATCTGCAGCATTTGAAAGAGAAACCTTGAGTGGAGGGTGTAGAATCATTGATTTAGACCCTGGTAGACAGCTGAATAGCAAGCACTGAAGCATGAAGGTAAATTCCCATATTTCATTGTTAGAAGGTTAGCTGGTGGCTGCCAGCTTTTCAGTGATAATCACCAACCAATTCCACCCTGTTTCAAAAAAGATTTTGCCTTTGTGTGCTGAGACACTTTTAAAAACCATTACTGTTCAAAGCAGGGGCACACTGTTTAAAGGGAAGCTATTTCTGCAAAATGCAGCATGGCAATGAGTTGATGCTGTCCTTGGATAGTGATGCTATTAAGTTCATTAGGATCATCATCCATTTCAAATGCTTATAAGGAGAACTGCCACTGTTTTGCTGGAGACACCAGAGGTACCTCCTCCTGCAAGCCCCAGTGATGTGTCATCAGTGATTAGCTCTCTTGCTTCCTTTAATTTTTGGTAAGACAAGGCCCTTTCAGGTCTCAGTCCTGTCTGCATCCTCACGTGGGGAATAAATGCACGAACATGCACATGTCTTGGGCTAATAGACGTGAATTTGTACAACAGGAAAATTGCAAGGGACGAAATCCTCGGGCCTTAGGAATAAGTGATAATAGAATGATACTGCCAATTACTGCTAGGGAACAGTGTTGTCACAGGGAGCAGCTCCTGGAGACGGAAGGACGAGGGGCGGAGAGAAGATTCCCTTTCGACAGTTTGCCGTTAAAGGGAATTTGTCACGGATGTTAAAATTAGATCTAACTGGGCCAGATCCTCAGATGACATAAATCAGCCTGTAGACTCCAAACCCTGATCTGGCCACATGCTCCTCTTTGTTCTTTTCCCAATCTTTATTATCTGCGTCCTGACCCTGCCTGGGCGCGGCTCAAGCCCCAGCCCTGCTGATGAGGAGTATTGCAATATTTACAGGGAGCATGTAGCTGCTGGGGTTCAGGGCTCTAGCTGGGGACCAGAGAGAGCAAACCTGAAAAAGATCTCAGGTGGAAACTGAAAGCATCTTCTGTGTCTAATGTACTTCTTTCTACGTTCTCTTCCAGCCTGAATTTTTGGCAAGCAAAGCTAAACTCTGCTGCATCGTGAAATCGTGTGAAAGCTGCCAGTAAGGAGATTGAGTAAGAAATAGTGTTAGATAATGGCTGTAAATGCATTATGATCACTCTTTTCATTAGAAACTTCTTTGTTTTCTCCCTGGTGTATACCACAAACAGCTTGCACATGATTTATCTGTGTGTGCTTGGGAAGGAGAGGCAAAGGGAATAAAGTCTTTGCCATGAGATGTTTTAAAAGGCAGTTGGGACACTTAGAGACACGATACTTATTAAAATAAATGGAAGCTGCATGTCTAAATCCCCTGGTCATCCTTGGAAGCCTTGTCCCTCATGTTTATCTTGCAGTGGTTTCCAAAAGGGGAATTGCACATCTCATTTCCAGGGTGTGTCAGTGCAAGTGGACAGCAAAGCCAGGATCCCACAGGGGCCAGGCCCAGCTCATGCCATGCTATAAAGCTTTGGAAAGGGGCAAAGCACTTTCTGGGAAACTCTGTAAAAAACAAGTCCAGGTTCCACAGAAGTTAAGGGGACGTGGTTTCCCTCTCCCATTTCCAGAGATTTCTGCTCTGTGCAGCTCTCAGGGCTGGACAGACTCACTGCTGTGTCCAGCTCTGCTGAGCTTTCAGTACATCCATAACTCCCCACCCTGTTGTAAATCTTCTGACAAATATTTCTCATTTTTTAAAAGAAAGAACTCTTGGCATTGTCCACTTTGGAAATGCTGGCCCATTAAGTCTAAACAGGGCATGTTAAATATCAATTGATTATAAAACCCATATTAATTGATGTTCAGCAGCCCTGCTAATGGAGAGGAGCTCATTACATAGCAGTTAACCCTCAACGTATATATATTAAATAATCAATTAGTATTTATTTAACATACAATAACCTCCCTATTAGTGCTAAATTAAAAGCCTCTTTATAGAGGCCTTGCAGAAAGCCCTGCACTGTGCTAACCTGGAGCCAGGAATTTGCATTAAGAGCTTCAATCTTCGTTACCTCTGGTGCCCCCAGGATGATTTTTAGGTGTTAAGTGAAGGAATAAAGGGGCTGTGTTTGTGACAGTCACTTGGCCCTGCTGGGGAGGGAGTCAGTGCCAAAAAGCTGGTGAGTTGCTGCCCATGTGGTCACAGGAAGATGCAGAGACCTGGCAGGTGATGGGTGAGAGGAAAACAGAGGGATTTGTACTCCTTGGAAGTAGAAGAAAAGTATTTTCAAATGGAAAAAGAAAGGAGAATGAGCAAAGAGACAGGCAGACAGCAAGACAAGATAAAAGCAAAGAAGTGGCATGGCTGGGTAATAGAAACAGGGCAAACTGGGGAACTCGGAAAAGGAGTAGTTGAACTAAATTGCCCAAAATGAGTCTCTCCTGTGCCACGTCCTGAGCTGCCATTTATATCTGTGTGGTGTATGGAATATTAGCAGGGGGATTCACTCCCATCTCTGCCTGGCCTGAGTGTGACAAGGAGGGGGATAGAAGGGAGCTCTGCTGTTTTCCTTGGAGCCTGGGTGAGTTTTATATTGGGGTCTAATAGGCCCAGACCCTATTTGGAGCTGAATTACATCACATGCCTATGCAATAATCTCTTTTCTGGTGGGGGGAAGCTGGGAAATCAAGCAGCTTCTCCAAAAGTCAATTCTGGTACTCAAAATGGAGCCAGCTCAAGAAATTGTCATTGATCCACTTCTGAACTTGGAGCAAATTTCCATAAAAATAATCAGATCCTCTCAGCTGCAGAAGTTTTAATGCCATGTGTTTCACTGGGTGGGATGGGCAGGCTGGGAGAACAGGAGCTGAGCAGTGATTTGGGTTCATTTTCCTCCTCTTCCCTGTACCACTTCTGAACAGGGTGAGGGGGATGGGAGACGATGCCTTGGCTGCTCTCTTTGCAACTTCTTGGCAAAAGGGAGTGAAAACCAGCAAATTGTTTGGTCTGATCCTCAGTGGATGAAAACTGGAGCAGTCCTTAGTAGGGCTTTAAAAAGCTTGATTAATTTAGGCTCCTAGGAATGTGGCTTGGCTGGAAACCCCTTAGAAAGCTGAAGCTCTGACAGTGGGGCAGCCAGGTCCAGGCTGGAGCAGGTAATGACAGCTCCATCTCAGAGGTGTGAGGAAGAGCAGGGACCCTGTGGAGCAGCCCTGATGGGATGGGGGGTTTCAGGCATGTGTGAAGGGTGCCCCCCTTCCCTCCCTGCCCTCCTCCAGAGGGAGAATCCTGTGGCAAAGGGAGAGAAGGAGATCTGGAACTGACAGAGATGGGCCAGAACAGGTAAATAACCATGGATTTGAAACATCAGCAGGCAGTGTTTAATGAAGGGATAAGCAAAATAAAACTGGAGGTGAGTGCCAATACTGTCTGAAGGGTAATAACGAAGCTGATGGAAAAATCACTTTAACCATTTTGGATCTCAGGGAAGACCCAAATGTAATTTTACTGAGGAAATGTAATCATATTTCAGGCTTTTCAGCCCTGCCAAGGAGCGTGAGGCACGCACACATCAACGCCTGCTCTCCCTGAAGCTCAGGAGGGCTTTGCTGTTGGCTGCTCGCTGTGGTAGAGAGAGACCTTCGAGGTCTTTCCCACCAAGGACAGCGGCAGCTGCTTGAGCAAGTGATGGTCACCTGTATTCACAGGTGTATGATGTATTTGCAGCACTTGCAATAAATTACTTCTTTTTCTCCTTACAGCTTCTGGAAACATTCCCAGTGGCCGGCCTATTCATCAGGGCTGTTACATTTCTGCTGCTGCAAAGAGGGAAGAACCTTTTTCTCTTCCTCTTTATTAGCATGTGCTGTGGTGTGAGCCGGGGAGGGAACCCCTCTGTGGCCAGCACTGGGTAAACACAGCCGAGGTGACAGTGACAGTCCTCATCACCGAGCGTTAGCAATTCAAACAGCCACGTCAGTCAAGGACTTGGAGAGAAGGGAAGGCAGAAGGGAGGATGTGACAGTTTGCAAACACTCCGCTGCATGATTTTGTCGTAGGTGTGTTCATCCTGGGAGTGTCTTGGAGGAAATGCAAATGAATTTTGTGCTGGACAAGTCTGTGTGCAAGTGAGGACTGCTGGGGCTTTGTTGGGTGTGGAGAAATCTCTTCCTCTTGTAGACTGAGATAATCAAAGGGCTTTTGGAAAATTTCAGGAAATTACTCAAGGCCAGGTTTTGCCTACAGGGCACGGCAGTCTTTACTAATCTATTAAAAATAAGCAGGAGAAGGTAGTAAAACAAAAGCAGTGAAGCAAAAACAAACCCCAAAACTCCATCAAGCAAAACCTGATGATTTTCCACAGTAGAATTTTGGGGTGTTTGAAATATACTGACATTTCCTAAAACCACCAATTTAATCCCTCCACACTGCACTCGAAATATCAAACCTAAGAAATTTAGGAAATTAGGCTGAAGGTTTTCTATTACCCTGAAATTTTGCCTTTGAGAATTGATAACACAGATGGAATTTCCTTGGGAAAGAATTGAGTAAAGGATGCTGAAGAATTATTTTAGTTAAACTGACTGCAATGCTAAAAATGAATCCTGGAGTGGGACAGTGAAGAAACTCATACTAGAATATTAATTCTACTTCCAATCATCCAAGGAATTCAGTCACTGAAGTCAGGAGTGAATTCAGTCTGTCTGGTTTCCAGAGGCTTTAGGGAGGCCTTGCCAATACTATTCTTTCCTGCTGGATTTGTCTGCAACTCTTCAAAGTTATTAGTGGAAATAATTTCCTCTCTGAAGAAGCAGCCGCCTCTGTCCTGCTGGTCTGTCTCTGCTGTGGATTACTCCCTCACACATCACATCTCTCAGTCCAGGGAGGCAGCTGTGCCTGCAGGGTGTTGTTCAGCCCTTTACCCAATTATCCATGCCCAGAACACCCATCCCAAGCTAATCAGGAAGGACAATCTTCTCTGGGTGAAAACGCTCTCTGAGGACTCACCTCTGCCGCGGCGCCTTCAGGGAATGAAACCACTAATTATAGGAGAGGAGTGTTTGCATTATCTGCATGATGGCAAGAGCAGAAAGGGAGACCCCAGGGCCGAGAGCCCTCTGCATCATGGGTTTGCTGTTCTCTTGCTGTGTGGGACTCCCTTCTCTGAAAATCCCAATCTAAACATGAGTGTGCAGAACTTTATTGAGTGTAAGAACAAGGAATTTCTATCTGTAAGGAATAATTTTATTTGTAAGGAATAGGTAATTCCTCTCTGTACCCCATTAGAAATCCTCAGCCTGCAGGCACCTGGGCAGAGTAAAATGGTGATTTGAGCTGTATCATCTCTATGATTTCTTGTCCTCCATCACGGCCCCGCTGATTTCAGCTCTCCAGAAGCTCCAGAGCTGCCTACAGCACTTGCCCACAGACTGCAGTCTGAGGAAGATGTCGCCTGTTTCTGAAGGACAGGATGAAATCACCCCACATATGTCCTCTATCTATTGCTTCTCTGAGCAGGGAAAACCGAAATGCCTTTCCCACCATTTTATTTATTGGCTTTCCTCTGTTTTCTGGGAAAATCCCTTTTTTTAGTACTTTGTGCGTGCGCGTGAGCCTGTGTGGGGTAGGCGTGCGTGTGTGTGTTTAGGAGGTTAAAAAAAAATTTCTTGCTGTCAGCAAGTGATGTTACAAACCTGCTCTGACAAGGCTGGTTGTATATTTACAGTTGGTGAGAGCGAAGGCTTCATCAATCTTCACGCTTTGAAAGGGACAGGCCCGCTCCCATGAGCACCTGCTCCGGGAGAACAGCTGAACTGTGACTTTCCAGGGAGCTGGCTGTAAATTTTAGCCATTCCCCCCGCAGCCCACGCATGCTTGAGCTCTTTAACCTTCCCAGGCTGGCAGGAGTCCCAGCAATCAGTTTAGTGCAAAGACTGGGGTTCTTTTTAATTAACCTTTTGTTTCCCACTGCAGGTGTTTCAAAGTTTTAAAAGGAAGAGGGGGGGGGAAATATTGTTTGCAGAGGTGCATCCAGTTTTTCCATGCTTGGTGATCAAAGGGGATCAGCCTTTCTCAAGTTTCCCCTCCACGTTCACCTCTTGGATGTGTGTCTGTGCCAGCATCCGCTGGGAACTGGCAGCAAGGCTTCCCTTTGGGCACCTGCAGAAAGTGTTCCTGGGAGTGCACTGGGCTGGCAGAAAAGGGAAGTACTGCCCTGTTTGATCAATAGAATTATTAGTAGGACAAGGACCTGTTGTATCGCTAAGAAAATTCATGTGTGGGGATTTATCACAAGGAAAAAAAATGCATTCAAGCCCCACTTAAAACAATAAAACATATCTTTGAGGGAAAGTTTCAGACTTTCTTCTATAAAGGAATAATGGTTTCTGTAATTTAATAGGTGGTAAATTTGGTGAGGACTGCCAGCAAATCCATTTCACATAATGATATTTTATCTCCCTGGGTATGGTCATTTTCATGAATGTCTTTTTATTGGTTTCCTTGTCCCACGAAGTGTCCAAGGTGGTGCTGCTCATCCTCAAACGCTGAGCACATACAGAGGCAGGGATGGCTGGAGAAAACTATTAATAATGGTGACACAAAAAATGGGCAGGAACTGTGTGACAGTTAAATGTGCTCCCTATAAATAAAGAACATTTCTATTTGACCCTCAGGGCTGTGGCTTTTCAGCACTTACTTTTGTAGGAGTTAAGGTGGTCACAGCTATTAAAAACTAGAGATAAGCTGCAAGGAAATTCAGCTGAGGATAACAGGGGGGGAAAAGAAAAGAGGGTTTCCAAAGAAGATTTCACTGAAAGTTGCAGCTAGGAAAAAAATCTGAAATAGCCTTTGGTGAGGGATTTTGTTTACATAGGCCAGGGCAATTTGCTTCTTGGGAAAAGGAGTGATTTATTCTCTTGGTATCTAATTGCAAATTCACAGAGGCAAACCTTTTCCTCATGTAGCTCTGCTGAGAGGGACGGGAGCATTAGTTACGGAGGGTCACAGATTTTTAGAACCCTCGCAGTGTACATTGAATATAAACTAAAACTCACAGTTATGGTTTCATTCTGGCTGGTTCTTTATGCTGACTAGAGGTAGCAACCACAGCCTGTGACTGCTATCACACAAACTGAGTTTCAGGAAAGGGAACTGAGAAATTTTTCTTGAGGGAAAAAAAAGCAGCAAGTTGGAAGAAAATCAGAATAAAATGGAAGGAAAGGGAAAATATAGAAGAGTAGGTTTCCAAAAGGCGAGGTATGGTATTATCTATGTGATATATGCACTTGGTGTAAAATGGCCCAGGGCAGCTGTGGCTGCCCCTGGATCCCTGGAAGTGTCCAAGGCCAGGCTGGACAGGGTTTGGAGCACCCGGGGATAGTGGAAGGTGTCCTGCCATGGCAAGGGGTAGGATGATGTGGGCTTTAAGATCCCTTCCAACCCAGACCATTCTGTGATTCTGTGTTTCACAGTCAGCACAAGGTCTTTGCTGCCTTCCCTCTCATGTGCCATGCATGTGTGGAGTCAAACCTGTCTGAATTTTGCCTTTGAATTCTCCCACCTTGCATGGCTGGTTGCCTGCCTGGGAGATCTACAGACCTGCCTGCCAGGAGGAACAAGGATGTGCCAACATGTGGTCCTGGAACTGCAAATTCAGAATGAAGCAAGGAGCAAAAGAAGTGACAAGATGAGCCGTCATGGGAAATGAAGGGAAAACGGCGAAAATTGTTATAATAAATAATAAGAAATGTAGCATGGGCCAAAGGAATAATAGATCAGCAGTGGGAAGACTCTAAAAGCTGCTGAGAGTTATTGATAGACATTGTGTAAGGAAAAGAACATAAAAAAAGAAACCCCTGACAGTTTTGCCTTCATGTTCACAAAGGCGGGTGGCAGGGCAGATGCCAAAGTGAAAGATAAATATCCTTTTGCATAAAGAAGAAATATTGAAGGAAACTGGGCAGAGGTGACGGAGAAATTAAGAGTGTTAAAAGACCCTGAAAGCATGTGGTCCATGTCAAACCCCCTTCAGGATTTTGAGCCAAGTCAGCAAAACATATGAAAAATTTGTTGAGGGAAATGAGAACCTCTTTGAAGACCAGTAATGAAGAAATCCTACAAGTGTTAAGTCCAAGGAAGCTTTCCAGAAAGGAAAGGTGGTGGTTCAGAAGAAGGTGCCTTGCATGGCCAGGAGGCCAAAGTGTGTTTTAATCTGGGGTTGCACTGGAGAAATAGTTAAGAGAAATTATGAGCTTAATTAAGGAAAACCATCAAGGATTTTTAAAAATTGGGATCCATGCCAATAAAGGGAGAAAAAAACTGACAGCAGCTTTCTGAGAAATTAATGCAAATCACAGGCCAGGGAAAAGCCAAAAGATATAACTTCTGCTGTGGCAGGAAAGGTTGGATATAACACAGTGGGGAAGTGTAATCCGAAATAAAAGTGATGGGTGAGGGACATGGAAGTGGCTGATGGGTTCTTGCCAGCGAGTAAGGATGCACTTGTTTGTACTTGGAGAAAGTGTGATGCCAGAGAACTTCAGGATAAAGTGATTATTGAGATGAATTTAACTGAGGGAAGCACAGAGGAAGGGAACAAACCCAACCAGGGTTTGAGAGCACCTGGCTTGGGTGGGGAAGCAGCAAGGAAGGGTTCAACCCAAACACCACTCAGGCAAGTTTCTGTGTTTCTGCAACAAGTTTCCACGAGAGATTTCTGACACACACACACACCCTTAATGAAATAAAACTCCAAGCATTGCTGAAGTAGGTAAGTGCACATTGAGGAGCCACCAGCAGATGTGGTGTGTTGGACTTTGCAGTGTGGGGAGGAGGACGGGAAGATGGCGGGGAAAGCAGGAAAGTGCAGGGTCTGTGGGGAAGGTAAGAAGGTGATGAGTTTGTGGGGAAAGTGGAAACGTGGAAGGTCTGTGGTGAGGGTGGGAAGACGATGGTTCTATGGAGAAGGTGGGAAAATGAGGAAGGCGGGAAATTGAAGAGTCTGTGGGAACGGCGGGAAGGGCACAGGTGTGTGGGGAAGGCAGTGGGCCTGTGGGGAAGGAAGAAAGATGGAGGGTCTGTGGGGAAAGCAGGGACGTGGAGAAGGAGGAAAAGTGGAAAGTCTATGAGAAAGGTAGGAAGGGGACAGGTGTGTGGGGAAGGTGGAGAATCTGTGGGGAAGGTGGAGAATCTCCGGGGAAAATGAAGGGTCTGTGGGGAAGGTGAAGTGTCTGTGGGGAAGGTGAAGGGTCTGTGAGGAAGATGGAAGGTCTGTGGGGAAGGTGAAGGTGGGAAGGTGGAGGGTCTGTGGGGAAGGTGAAGGTGGGAAGGTGGAGAGTCTGTGGGAAAGGTGGAGGGTCTGTGGGGAAGGTGATAAATCTGTGAGGAAGGTGATGGGTCTGTGAGGAAGGTGATGTGTCTGTGGGGGTGGCAGGAAGGCGGGAGAGTGGCGGCTCTGTGGGCAGGAGGCGAAGGTGAAGGTCCCCGAGCAGAGGCCGCCATCCCCTCAGCCGAGCAGCCGCCATGCCGGCTGAGCCGAAGTGGCCGCCGGCCGCCACTAGAGGCTGCTCCACACCTCATTAAACAAACACAAACAGCAATTAACACACCAGATCCCGGACGGCAAGGCTTTGACCTCCCGCTTCCCGCACCCGAGAAAGATGCGGGACCCATCCAGGATCTGATCCCCTGGAGTTTGTGATGTACAGCGGGAGCTCTGCTCTGCAATCCCCGGTGGCCTTGCCAGGCAGAGTCCTGCATAAACGCGTCTCCTCAGGTGCCCCTTGCCCACTCACGGGGAGCTCTGCAGAGGTTTTATTGCTGAGGAGAGTTCCTTTGTCTGGCAGGAACAGCCACGTGTGGTGTTGGTCAGGCAGCACCCCAGAAATTCATTCCCTTTTGGAAAAAAACCCAACAAACAGCCCAGGGGTGACACTCAGGTAGCAGGGGCACAGGTGCCACACTCATCGTGCCAGCCTCAACACCATCAGCCTTGGATGTTCCTGTAGCTTGCACCAAAAACACAGTGGTTGTTATTAATCTCGGTGCTGCTGCTCTCACCAAACAATGCACAACTTCATCCAAGCGTGCTGCTGTCGCTGTCTGCCTGGCACCTCGGGCTGCTGCCGCCAGGAAGGTTTTATAGGCACTGCATCTGCAGTTAGGAAATATCAGCATTTGCCTTCCTCCTCTCCCCAAAGCTCAGGCTCTATTTCCGTTCTCTCCACCACCTTCTTTCGCCACCAACTTCATCTTATTAGTTTGCAAAATTATAGCCTTGCTGTAAACCTGGAATTCTGAACTGAGGAGAGCCCCTAGCAGCAACGCTCATATTTTCGTTTTGTATTTTTCACCGGTGATGTTGGTCCAGGGATGGTTTTATTATTACTATTATTTTTTTTTCTCACCACTGCTCTGGAAGGATAAAGCTGGAAAGCCCTATCTATTTCCTGGAAAAGCCAGTCTCTGTCTGTCAGTATCTGCCATGCCGTGTACACTATGATTTAAAAACAGCCACAGCAATGCACAGACCAGGCTAGAGCAGGGATTTCTCTCACTCTAATTCCCATATTCAGTAGCCCACAGTATTTCGTGTTTAGTCCCTGTGTGTGGGAAGGCTAAACAAGAAATAAACATCAAAGACATGATGGTATCCTCTTTTTGCACCCTGGTTTTTTTTTTTGGAGTGGTCCTCAGCAGGACCAGGAGTTGGATTTGGCAATGCTTGTGGGTTCCTTCCAAGTCAGGATATTGTAGAATATTCCCCTTGTCTTCCTTTTCTCTTGTCTGGAAAACCCTCCTGTAGCATTTACTGGTTTTATAGCTTTTTATGGAATGTGCAACTCAGGCATTTCATTGCTGCTCCATAATCAATGTTAATTCTCCTTTTATGATTTTAAAAATCTAGAAGCTCTACTCTTCCAAAGTCTGTAAAATGCCATTAGTATATCTTGGGATGATCCTGTTTTGTTTACAGACCCCTTGCTATTGTCTCTGTGTTTCACTGGTACAGTTACCAGAAAATGGATTAAAAATTAAATGAACATGTTGCTTTGTTTATTTGTTTTTAATGAAAGCTGTTTTGCAATTAGCTCTTTATTTGATCAAAGATTGCCTCTGAGTTAATTGTGTGTTTTTGCCCAGTCTATGATTCTTTCTCTGAGATAACTGGGTCAAGTTTTGTTTGTGTTGTGCCCCACATAAACTTCATGGGAAACCACACTTGGTTCTCTTTCCTAAGACCAGAGCAGCACATGGACATGTGACTGTAAATTAAATTAAAAGCACAACAGTTGTGTAGAGTTATTTGATGCCAACATGTCTCACTTTTTCGGGAGGATTTTTATCCCCTGCTCTAGCTGCCATTCCTCTTTGGGTTATGTGCTGGGTGAACATTGCAGGCTTTGGTAGAGGCAACATGCTGCCCACAAATCATGTCTGCTGCTTGTTGATATCCCTAACGATGTGTGCGTGCTGGACAATCTCTGCTTTGGGCTGTCTCACTTTGGAAACTCCGACAGCCATTTTTTAAACGCTGTTCCACCTTGTTTTGCAGTGCTGTGCCAGACTTCAGACCCTTCCTCCTCTGGTCTTCTCCATGTTCATTTCCACCGCGGGCTCCTTCCTCCCCACACAGCTCTGAAGAGGTGAGAACAACTCCTGAGGCATGGCTTGATCCCAGCTTTGCCCCAAACACTTATCACTGCCAGAGGTCATCACAAACCTTGCACTTGACGTTCTGTGGCCCTGGTGTGGCCACTGTTACCAGGGTCACTGTCCAGTGCTGTCTTAGGGACCGTCATTTGGAATTAGTGTTCCCCAGCAGCTCTGTAGGTAGGAGTCACAGCCTGGCCACCTCTGTCAGACAAAACGCTGCAGAGGTTTGAAGAGCTGCGCTAGGCAGAGATGAACCTGGCCCAGAGTGTCTCTCTAGGATGTTCCTTTGGCAATTCCTAGCAGGTTTGGTCCCAGTCCTTCGTGCAGTGCCTTTGCCGGGTCCCGCGGTGCCGCAGCGAGGGCGTTTTGCAGAGACAACGTCTGGCTTTGCATCCCTGCCTCTTAGGAGACACTCCTAGGACGCCTCTTTGGCCCGTGTTTCGTCCTGCTCCGTGTGAATCACAGGATGTGATGATGGGATCTGCAATGAATTGTTTGCTTTCTCGGGAAGGCTCCCGCTCGTCCGCTGCCTTCCCCTTTGCACGCGCATGGCCGTGCTGCGCTCACGCAGGCACGCGGGGCTGCGCCGCGCGGCAAATTGCTTATACACATGTAAGCAAATATCTTCTCAAATCATCTCTTATCGCCAAGTGGGGTGTGGTGCTTGTTGTTCAAGGGGTTGAGGTTGCCTTTCAATCTGCCAGGGCCAGCCTGACACCAAAAATAAACAGCATAAGCCTGGAACGGTTGTCACAAGGGGCAGAGAGAACTTGTCAGGCAGGAGTGTGTGAGCCGGCAAGATGATAATGTGGCATGACACTTCTGAAATGAGACACCGGTTGCCATGGTGAGGAGTCAGGAGGGACTATCTCTCCAGAGGCTGAAATAAAACATGCTTTAAATGATGTTTGATTAGAATTTAGATCATGTAACTGAGTGGCTGGACCCTTTTTTTTTTTCCCCCTTCCTTTTTTTTCCCCTCCCTTTACTTGTTGTCGTCGTCTGTGGCTGCTGGCAGAGTTCACTTTGGGAAGAAAGGGCTCCAGGGTTCCGAGCAGCCCCAGCTGTAACCCCCCTCACTCCACCACTTCCAGCGTGCTGAGAGGTTACTTAGTTCCATGCCCAGTCAATTATACTCCTTGCTAACTCTGCTTGCATTTTCCACTTGAGTCCATCATAGTTTAAACCAGTTAAAAATGATTCCCTCTGTTCTGAAAAACAGTTAATCAATAACACCCTGAGAATATTTCTTGCCTTCTTTTTCTTTCCCTGACCAGTCTGCTCAGGGTATCCGTCACCTTGTTAATATATATTAAAAATGCAGCCCAGGAAGGATTGTACACAATATCCTTCTTGGACTTTTCATATTAAAGGTGGATGTGAATGTGTGAATATGTGACAGTCTGAGTGGTAAAAGGAACCTGGAAGCACAAGGGACTGAGAGAATAATGCAAAACAACTGTCCTTGTGGTCTTGTAGATGGAATAGGATGTTTAAAAGTAATTTTGGCTTTGTTTGCAGTTTGAATGCAGCGCAAAACCAAACATATTTTTCATGTCTCTCCCAGCAGAAATGGACAATGAAAGAGCTGGTTCTGGGTACAGAGCTTTCTTGCTCTGTGGTGCCTTTTGGTTTATCACAATCCTGGAGTGGGTATCCAATGTCTGGATAAATCTGCTGGAAAACAATAGACAGCAAATTCCAGTGTCTGGACGAGGACAAAAATGCTCATCAAGGAAGGACAAATGCATGGAGTTCTGCTAATTCTGAGATCACCTGAGGGCAAGTTTAGCTCTTGCTGATGCACACAGAGCACCAGGGCTTTGCCAGGTGTCATCTGCAATTGGTTGTGAGTGGAAGGTGCTAAAATGCAAGGAATATTTTTTGTGTGGGTGCTGGGGTGAGCTGAGTTTGATGAGTCACTGTTGAGTGCACATTGGAAAAGTCAATGCAGAACAGGTGTTATTGGCAATTTTTGACTGAAAGGCAGAAAGTCAATAGTGGAGACTCCACTACAGCCTACACGGCGTGGAGACAATCTGTACAACAGCAGAACTGCTAATGCCAATGAGGACATTGATGCACACATTCCAAATGAGCTTCCCCTTCAGCAGTGTGTTTCAGTTGTGCCCATTTGCTTTGGTATTGAAACAGTTACAGCAGGCCACTGAACATGTGATTACGTTTTTCTCGCCTATTAAAATCCCTATCCGAGCCCATGCTGATTAGAGATCCTATTGTGTGTGTTTAGGGGGAAAAAAGGCTCTGTAGTGGCTATGCATGAGCCAGAGTGTGTTCTAGGAGCCAGAGGATGCCCTGTAATTTATGAGAGACAAAGAGGTACATTAGATATTGTTAGAATACATAATAATCCCCTGGCAATAATTTATTTGGCTCGCAAGGTTAGGATCTCCATAATTCTTGGTTGCACTCTAATGAAGACTGCTGATGCTGATTATATATTTTTGTGTACATTAGAGGTACCTGTGAATATATGGATACTGCTCTTGCCTCCTGCTACCTCACTACTCACAGAGCTGCCAGTGGGACTATATTGTCTGGTCCATTTGTCTAAGTAGTCCAGGCAAGTGCATCAGCTGTATTGGCTTCTTGTCAGTGGTTCTCTGTAACTTTGGGCCATAAAATGATCCTCTGCAGATTTCACCTGCTTTTCTCACACTGTTAGGTCACCCCTGGCTCCAGGGTGACACAAACATCATCAGGAATCAGGGGTTTCAACAGGACACACTGTCCCTCTGCAAGTACAGACAAACCAGGCTGATGTTCTCCTGGAAATTTTAATCTGGGAATTCAAACCTCAACAATTTGATTGTGGGATGCTCTTAACTGTGAGAAAAGAGGGAGGAAATGGAAAAATCAAAACTTTCTTCCCCCCGCTAAGAACTCAGTGACTTTTCATAAAAATTTTGCTCTGAAATCAGTTTATGATTCACCAGTAAGGTCATTTCCAAGTGATTTATTACCATCTGACAGTCCACTCCAGGATTTTTGGTGACACTACATGGGTCTTTTGAGCTTTATGTTCAAATTTAATGGTGGTCACTGCAGCCAGATGGATGAAAAATACCCATTTCTTCACCACGGTTTCTTGTACTGGCCTCAGGGATTAGGAAAGTAGGTCTTTTATTTAGTTACACTGTCAGCAGCAATTTGTATGTGAGTTCAATTGCTTGGTTTGGAGTTCAAATATTCCAGTCTGAATACAGCTGTGTGGGCTCATAAAGCATCCTGAAATCTGCTCTGCCCCGTGCCCCACGTCTGCACAGGGGATTGTGGTGGTCACTGCTGGGTGTAAACACAGAGGATGAGATGGAAGGAAAGCCAGCGAAGAAAATAAATCCATTTTGATGGAACAACAGGGAGAACTGGGTGAGCATCTTGCTGAGGGCAGCACAGACCTTCCATGGCTGGGTGTGTTCTGTTCTCCTTAAGAGTCATGGTGAGGGAGGGGTTAAAACTGCCTAACTATAGGGCTTTTTTGTGCATATTAATTAGGCACTGCTCTATTTTATCACTGTAGTGCACTTTGTACAGCAGTTTTAAAAACGCTCTGAGTAATGTTTGCTATGCTTCCTGCAACCTAATCTGCCAAATAATTTAGGTTATCCATGCCACAGAATTGACTTAACACTGGCATAGAAATTAGCCCTGAAGTGCTGGAAGATCCCAGAGCTGCTGATTAGGGGTGTCTGATAAGAGCACAGGCCTGTAATGATTTTATACAATGTTTTCCTGTAATGGTTCTTCTGGTTTTGAAGGCAGTCAGCATTTTGATCGTGGAGATGCACATTTGATCCTCACCAGACATTGGAAAAGCCACTCTGGGCAGACTGTGCTTTGCAAGGCTCCAGTATTAACAGCAGATCCTTCTGGCAGAGCTGTGTCTGTGGTGTGGAATCAGGCAAGGTCACTCACCATGCTAGTGGCAGTAAAAGACCTAAAAGTTGTTTTTTTCCCTTCCTGATTTCCCACCGTGGCTGCTCTGCAGTTGGGTGAGGTTTGTCTGTTCAATTCCCCTCTAGATTTCCATCTCCTCCTTCAGGACATTTTTAGTGAATCTGCAGCAATCACTGGTAGTGTGTCTCTTTGGGAGTGCCTGATTTTTGCATATGGCTGGCTGGAATTTACCCTTTCTGCTGAAGCTCAGTGCATCCAGTCACCTTCTGTGGCACAGGCTTCCACAGGATAATTAGGAATCAGCAGAGAAGAAGCGATCTGGAAATTATTACACATCTTCTTGAAGGACTTTCTATGGAAGGAGATTTTTTTTTCCCTTGAACAGAGCATTAAAATCTACCGGATTCTTCCACAGGGAATTTTCCAAGTTTTCTTTTTCCACACTCTTGTGTTCCTTTCCTTTGGCCAATGCACCTACCACACCATTTGCATGTGCTGTTGGAGCACACAGCTCTTCTGATCCCACATCAGGTGTCAAATCTTTAATATGATTTCCTACATGTTTGACTAATCAATGCAGAACATCATCATGAAGGATAATTTTACCCTCTGGCACTTCAGGGACAGGATAATGAGGCCTGGTGTTTTCCATTTTTTATTCTTCCACAAGAATCTACATTTTTTAGTCCCAGCTAATTGATTTAAGTTCATGGAGGAAGGCTTTTTTCCCTTTTGCTTCCAGTATCTTGGATATTAATGGATTCTAGTGAGCTAGCAGAGCTGTGTGATCAGTGTGTTTAGAGATTCAATAAACTGCCATTCTGACCTTTCAGAAGCCAAGGGAAAAACATCAGGCCCAGCATGTTGATCCCACATGAACATGGAAATCTCAGGCAGCTTGTTGCTGCTTGAGCTGCCTGGAGAGAGGGGCTTTCTCCAGCAAGGGAGGCTTGCTCTCAAATCGTTTGCCAAACAGAGGGAAGTTTCTCTCACAGTGCAGTGAGAAGTGGGAGATTTCAGGCAGGGCTGGAAGGCAGAGGAGTGGAAACAGAGACTTTCTGGGACACCTGGCATTGCTCTGGAGAGCGTGGGCAGGGAGTGTGGCATGGCAGGGTGAGGGATAACCATGGAGCTTCTGCTCCCCTGGCTCCAGCAGGGTCATTATCCCCTTCCTTTCAGCAGCCTGTGAAGTCTTTTTGACAAAAAGCTGCTCGGGTTCTGCACTGATCATCTGTGGAGCTGAAGGAATGGGACAAAGCCCTCTCCAGCAGGAGCTGGAGTCTGTTCATCTCAGCAAAAATATTTCTTAGTCTAAATATCATTCCCAGAGACAATGGGAGCTGTTTTGTTTACTAATGTGACTGATCAAACATTTCCCAGCCACTGATATTGTCTCTCTTGGCCATGGATCCACTAAATCTACTGGATGAGACCCAAAAAGGAGTATATGCCTGCTGCACCATGTACCTGAGGCTCTAAAAAGTGTGAGCTAGATGTGTTTTTATGAATAATCCATATATTTCTTCAGTATTTTACTACCATTAACTAGAGTTATTCTTGTATTATTATTTTTTTTTTTAGGGATGGCAGCAGCTTATGACAGATTTGTTTAGGGTTAGCCCTATACATAAATTAAGTGGCAGATAAAATTTAATTTTTCTTATAAGAAAAGCCTATAGCTCCTTAAATTGCTCATTTAACATCACTGAAAAGTAATACTCCACTTTAGAATGGACATGGTATTAACTTTAAAAGGCCTATTTAAAGTGACGGTTGTCAGTGAGTGAAAGCCAGATATGGTAATTTCCAGTTACAAATCAGAGTGAGGAAACTGGAGAATGGACAACCTTGTTAACACAAGCGCGACGGAGGAAGCACCGGGGTCAGAGTGCCAGCACGGAGAGGAATAAAGACACAGCACCAAAAATATGTCCTATAATTAGGGCAGCTGTAAGAGTCAAGGTTGAAGATTCTTCACCATGACATGTCTGATATAGAAAAAGTGATAGCCAAGAGTAATCACTTACAGGCACTGAGCCTTAAAGGGGCAGCTCTGTGCTAGCCTGGCTGGGGCAGGCCAGCCTGCAGGACAAAGAACGGGGGGCACGGGGTGATCTGAGAGTGGGAGTGGGGAAGGAGCTGGAAATTTCAAGGGTCAACACTCAAAGGAACCAAAAATAGAAAAAATTGCTCTCTCGGCAGAGAGGTTTGTGATCATGGTGTGGAACAGTGGTGACTCAGAGAGCGGGGTGGGTTGTGTGTGTTGGGGAGGGTATTCTGGGTTCAGATCCGAGTGGATGGGCACAAAATTACTTCTGGGGGGCACGGGGGGAGGAAGGTGACAGGAGGAGCCTGGAACTGTGTGTGTGTAAATGGAGGGACTCAGGTACACTGGGCAGGGAGACAGCAGAGCAGAAGGGACAGTTTGGTGGGCACACAGCCACTCAGGAGGCACAGAGAGGAGCCAGGCTCCGAGCAGGCAGGGCACACCTCCCCTTGGGGGGCAGCAGAACATGGGGTGCAGGGATGCCTCCTCCAGCATCCCTGGAAAGAGGGGCACAGCTCATGGGGGTCTGCTCCAGACTCCCAGGTCAGCCTGCAGAGATCTGCCCCTTCCTTTGGCTAGGCAGAAAGCAGGAGCTGGAGCCAGCGTGCAGCACACTCCACACTCTGGGAATCTTCATGGACACAGAGTGTGGGCACTGGAAAGGAGCAGGGAGCTTCCTCAGCATCCTGGCTGAGGGAAGCTGGTGTGACCTGACCTGTGGGGATTTGGGGAATGATTTCTTGTCCTGGCTGCAATGCTCAGAGGAACATCCCTGACAGCAGGGTCAGAGTGGAGCAGGGGACAAGGGGACATTTCCATTAGCAAAGAATATCTCTGTATTCCAGTTTTCAGGGGATCCCTTGGGATTTGTGGAAACCTTTCAGGCTTTCTGCCTTGTCCATGACCCCCTTTGGCAGTGGTTGTGTAAAAGCCCCAGGAGGCTGTCACAGGAGAAGCCTTCTCCTCTTCTTCTGCCTTCTGCTGTATTCCCTCAGGAAACAATCCAGCCCAGGCAGTTAATGCGGAGTGACATGGGCACATGCTTTTCCTCCTCAGTCCCCACCTCCTCCATGGGATCCACTTGAAAGGATAAAGGAGATTCCAGCTGAACTAAGTCCCTTATCCAAACACTCTCTACATTAAAGGGTGTTCCAGGAGAACAGCTGTAATGTAACATAACCCCTCCAGCTGAGCTCCCTGTCCTTCACTGGGGAGCTGGGGCAGACCCCAGGGTCTCTGGGAGCCAGGCAGGGCTCAGACCCCAGCCCCACATTCCTGAATAACCCACACCACCTCCCAGGACCAGTCCGTTCCTCACCCAGCCTGGATCCTCCTTTCAGTATTTAAAGGCTGGTAAGTAACCATGATGAGCCCTGAAGAGAAGGACTCTTTGACCTTGCTTGAGGCTACTGCCTCCCACTGCTAGCCCCGATCTGGTTACCTGAGCTCCACTTTTCCCTGCCAGCTCCCAGAGCCAAACCTTCCTTCAAGGGCAGGAGGATCAGCCTGTGTCCCTGTGGATGTCTCCAGCATCCATCCTCTGATCTGCAGCGTGCTCAGCACGGCGTGCAGAGGCTGACGGGAAGAAGAGCATTTCCTCCACACAAAAAATCCGGGGAGCAGAGTCACTGTGGCACCAGACACAGTTTCCTGGCAGACCAAAGGCCAGGAGTCCTTCAGCCCCTTTGTCAGCCAGTTTATTTTGCCTTTGTCTTTGTCAACCTGTACTTGGGGATGCTAATTCGATTTTCCATTGAGAGGTGCGGATATCTATATTATTTTCCTAAAACTCCAGAGAATATTATAAATTTCTTTTTATTGCTTCCAGCCATGTTATTTAAAGTAATTAACCTTAATTTATAAATTTTTATATCAAACTGCCTTTTAACTTTTAGAACTGGCAGGAGAAGTCCATTTCCCAGGGCTCCTAATAGTTCTCCATTTAATCAAAATTCATCCATCAGATTCCAGTGTTAAATCATCTTTTAATTGGGAGTTACATTCTGGTTAATAGTTTTATAATTCGCCGCCTCTAATAGTTTTTACCACAGGGATCTACTCCATTTTTTCTCACTCTATTATTCCTGGTGTTCAGCAGGGACATTTTAAAAACGTTCACTTCCCCTGCCTGTTCTTTGTGATCTCATTAATTCTTGATAGCAAGTTCCCTTTCTCCTCATTACTGGAGCATAACTACCTTTATCACTAGGTGAAACCTTGCTTGTTTCTACAAGTGCTGTCCAATTTTTTTTTTTTCTCCTCTTAAATAAAATAACAATCTGCAATTTATTTCAGAAAACAATATTCTGTGTACTTCTTATGGTCATGGTGCTTGACACTGCAGAGATTTCAGAGTGGAGATTTTTGGGGCAAGAACTTGCTCTGACTTTGTGTTTGCAGTGTTTCTCCCAGCAAGGCCCTGACAGTAGCTGGGTTTTCATGGTGATAATTCCAATTAAAAATATAAAGTACTGGTACTAATGAGAAAACCAGGGAATTGATTGACAGGAATGGCAGATCTCCACGTGATCCTCACGCCTTTGCCTGCTCTCATGTTCTCCTGTGAGCGAGGAGCAGGATTGGGCTCAGCACCTCCCCACCAGGGGCTGGTTTTGCTCCAGGTGAGCTCCACAGTGGAATTGTCAGCCAGGGCCTCGCTGCTGCAGCTCTGAGCAGTCAGGGCAGTGCTACATTAGCTCGGGATCCTCCCCAAACCATAAAAACTGCCCAAGGAGAAGTAAATAACCTTGTATATGAGGCACTAAAGCCAAGCTTGTTGGTTTTTTTTAAAAAATGCCTAGAATTAGCGTAAAATTACATTTGAAACCTTAATCCTCCAAGGGCTGATTCTCAATTTGCAGATCCACAAAACCTCTGCAAATTACCCCACCAATCCTACTGACAGTCTTATAGGAATATGTTATATTGACTACCCAAAGTCAGGCTCTGCAGAGGAGAGCACATTGTAAAGTGCCATCGGAGAGAGTGAGGAAAAACAATCTCCAAAGGTTTATATCTTGAACAGTCCCATAGAATCATTTCATATATAACTTTCTACAAGAAAAATAGGATGGACAAGTGTAAACAGAATTATTATACAATTACAGTGGTCCTTGCAATAACTGTAACACTGTCCACTGTAATTTTTATGTCTCCATAAACTAGCAGCACTGCAGGATTCCTGTAGCCCTTCTCTCGCCCCACGTGGCAATGTAATAACTTTTCCTAGTTAACGTATGCATCAGTGCAGTAATTTGATATGACAATGATTACAAAATACTCCAGCAGTTTTAATTGACTAGTGTTGAGATCATATCACCAGCAACAGACAAGATCTTATCTCGTGTATGACTTCCATCCCGCCTGACTGGGACAATATTTATGTTAATAAGGATCGCAGGCATTAGCCAAGTATTAAGTCCTCAGCTGTGCTAACTACATTTAGATGCAAACAATAATTTCACAGACTGCTGGCCACCCTTTCCTGTGTGTGTAGTGGTCGTAAATAAATAAATATTTGGGGTTTTGCATGATACAAAATCTACCCAAGGAGTTTTTCTGCCTGGAACCCAGATTTCAGGATTCCTTGGGAGAAATAGGACTGTAATTCAGCAGTTAAAAAGTCGCCAAAGCTCGATACTGTATCTGAAGAAATTACCATAAAAATCCGAGGCAGTATTGTGCCTCCTGTATGCAGAGCAGGCAGACTATTACCTCCTCCTTTGTTGCTGCTGCAAACATTTACTTGGAGAGACCTTATTGTCAATGAGTTTTTGACAGAGGTCAGAGTATTTCTGAGTGAAACTGAAAGAGGTCTGGGACTTATATCAGACAGCTGACAGCATCAACAATAGTGTGTTTACTCATCCTGCATGCTGGAAAAATTAATTAAAAGTGCTTGTGAGATGTTCTGAGCTGGCAGAAGCCTCGCATGCTTTTGGTAATGAGGATGCTGCTCCTGTCTGTGGGTGGAGGAAGCCTTGTGAAGGGGCTGGAGCACAAGGAGGAGGGCTGAGGGAGCTGGGGCTCTTCAGCCTGGAGAAAAGGAGGTTTTAGGATGCCTTTTTAGCTCTTTGCAGCTTCTTGAAAGGAGCTTGTGGTGAGGGAGCTTGGTCTGTCCTCCCAGTGAGGAGAGAGGATGACAGGAAATGGCTGAACTTGCACCCGAGAGGCTTAGACTGGGTATCAGGAGAAAGATTGTCATGGGAAGGATGGCAGAGCTTTGGAACTGAGTGCCCAGGGAAGTGTTCAAGAAACGTGTGGATGTGTCTGGGGTTTTTGTCAGTGAATGCCAGCTAACTGAAACACCTCACAGACTCGTCCCCTAAATTCAGATAAATCCCAGCAAATGACAGACTGGTTGGACATTAAAACCATTTTGTGAATATATACACACACACACTTTTAATATTTGGCCACTTAAAATATTCATCAAGTATTTTCATTCTTCATAGTGAAGTTGCTCTTCACTAATGCAATTTTAAATGCATTTCTCTTGAATCAGCCCAGTCTCCCCTTTATGATGCCTTCTCTCTGTCCTATGGGCATCTCTATCCCTGGCCTGATGTTCCGCTGTGCAAGAACCAAGCTGCTCATAACCCTAATCACACAAAAACAGATGAGTCAATACTGAAGGGCATGAAAGAAGGCATTAAATACCGGTATAAAGGAGAAAAGACAAACTGGTACCAGAAGATTCATCTCTATTAGCTGAAGTGTTTGGGGACACCACAGAAATACACTCAGGGTTAAAAACTTTGCCCTGGTTTAGAACCTGGAAGGAAATCCATGAGAATGAACTTCTGTGCCCTGTTTTGGACAGGGTCTGCCTGTGTGTGTCCCACTGAGGGGTCAGGACTGATCCCTGCAGGCACATCCTGCGTGCAGCTGTGAAGGATTTGGGCTCAGTGTTACACTGTTGGTGACTGTGAGCATTCACAGCCATGGAATGACTCAGGAATTACTGGGAGCTAAAAGAAACCAACTTGAGGGCTCTTTTGGACTGCAGTGTGGATGTCAGGCATCTTTATCTCTTGGCATTTCCCATCAGGTAGGAAGATTAAGGATTTCTTTTTGTTTTTTAAGGCAAAAGGCAGCTGAATTCAGAGGACTTCAGGAGCCTGGACTTGAGGAGAGGATCAGATCTTGTAAAACTCCTGACTAAACAAGAAAAAGAGGGAAGCAACCTGCAGAGAAGAACTGCACTGCTGTGGAAGGACATCGGTGATTTGGAAGGTGATAAACAGAATCTGTTCACCACACTGGTCCCAGATATGAACAGGACACAACATCAGGCTACTACAACTTGTTCCTTGGTGCACCAGCCCAAACCCTGGGGATGGGCCTTTGAGCAGAGGCCAGGCAAACCTGTCCAGACTCACTGCCATGGGACCCCCAGTTGTGGGTGGCTACCCAGGAAATAAAAGAGGAGCTGGGGGGGCCCAGCCCTTCCTCTCCAGCAGGGTGAGGGGTGCTTGTGCCAGGCTGCTGCAGTGTGACCTGCTTGGTGTGTGCTTTGGAAAGTTGCTGCCTTGGCTCCCACGTGTGGTTCATGTCCCAGGAAAGGTAAGACATTCCTGCTTTCTGCTCTGGGGCTGGGATGTGGAGGAGGTGGGTGAGGATGTGGCTGCAGCAGTGTGCTGTTTCTGCATCCAGAGCAGGCTGTGCTTGGCCTCTCGTGCTTGTGCCTGGTAAAAAGTGAAGGGCTTTAGTGGCTGTGATGGTTTGTTCCTCCTCCTCTGGCCTCTGGGAACGTGCCTGGATGTGTGCCCTCTGCAGCAGAGTGCTCTGTGTCTGCGCCAGCTGTAGGGTAGGAGCCAGAGCCTCCTCTGGAGCAGAGGAACAAGTGGAGTTTCCAGATGGAAAACCTCTGAGTTCAGAATAAATCCGTGGAACGATGTTTGATTCCCTTTTATCACTCAGGTGGTTTCTGTGTGCTTCCCTGGAGCCCGTGTCCCAGAGCCCGTGAAATCACAGTCCCTCAGGCACAAATGAGCTGTCCCTGGAGAGCCGGGGATGCGGGCAGTTGGGAAAGCAGCATCCTCTGAGCATCCTCTCTCCCTGCCGATGGCGTGTTCAGCTACGTGCTGTGATGTAAGGCAGCCCTAAATTACAAGCAAACAAACACAACCCCCTGTCGTTCCTCATCTCTCTGCTGTGTGGGCAGAAACTCATCTGCTAGCCTGGAACAAAGTGCCTGGGTGGATGGGAGCCAGGGAGGCGGCTCGAACCACTCCTCCCGCGGAGATGCTGCAATTTAGTGAGTCATTAAGAAATAATACGGGGTGTATCGCTCTCTCTTGTTCTCTCCACACACAGTCAAACAGAAAATATGCAACATAATCTCGCGCATTTATTTGGGGTGAGGGATAATGGCCCTCAGAATTAAACACCAGCTGTCTTTAAAGGAAGCAAAACGCTCTGGCCGCCCACTGTCCCCCGGCTGACTGCTGTACTTTATTCCAAAGAGCAGCATTGAAGGGGGGAACCCTTACTGAACTAATTTAGTTAAAATTTACACTCCTTGATTTTGTGCCTCTTCTTTTTCCCTCTTCTAGTTTTGTAGCTATGATGCAGTATTGATCCAAAGATCTATAGGATCATACCATGGCTCCAGGTGGGTGGCAGAATTGAGGCTAGGCTTCATTTCCATCTGAATGGTGCAGAAAATAATTCCACTTTCCAGCTTTTATTGCTCAGAACATTGCATTTCTCTCATTGCAGTGTATGGGAATTAGCTCTGGAGGAAAGAAATGATTTTTTTTTCCCTCCCCCCTTGATGTAGAGTGGAGCAGAAGGATTCAGGAAGAAGTAATGTAAGAAAGCAGACAGCAAGCTCATTGCTGTTTGAATTAGGTGCAGCTGGATTGCTCTAACAAAATGGGACTGCTCATCCGGGGTTCAAGTGGTGTTTCTGCACAGGGATGGTCTCCAGACTGCAGATGCCTGGTCTGGCTGGGACGGGCCCCTGCAGCCCCGAGAAATGCAGGAACAGCAGCCCAGCTTTGTTCCAGGTGTGGGGATGCACGAGGAAATCTGGTTCTTGTCTATCCCAGCCTGCTGCCAAGGCTGAGGAGAGCAGCTGAAATGGTGACCCAGCCTGGACTGGCAGTGTTGCCACAGTTCATTGAGTTTGCTGTGTGAATTTAGTAAATCAGAAGGAACTTCCCTGCCAGAGAAGCCGCCTGTTCAGCACTGTGCCACCCTTAACTCATGCCTCTGGTACTGCATCCTGCAGGAAGAGCTTCCCACTGTTATTTCCTACTGGAGGGGGGGGAAGAAGTTCAGTAACGTGCCAAGGAAATACTGCTGTCTGTGCTTCCAGGAAAGGAAAGACTTTCAGCATGCAGTGGCATACTCTAATAAACACAGCTCAGAAAATGTCTGAGCATATATAACTGCTTTTGGAAGCACAGGTCCTGGGAACTCCTTGTCAGTGCTAGTGTCTCAGGCAGGAGTCAGGGGGAAGTAAAAAACAATCTACAAGGGTTTAGGATAATTTATGAAGGTTCCTGTAAGGCTGTAACCAGCAAGATGCTAAATGTTTCTCATACCACAGAGGTGCTCTCAGGAGAATTCCTGTCCTCATGAAGCATTTACCTCTAACACAGACTAGATGCTGCTGCTGCCTGGTGTCACTTCAGTCATGACACTTCCCGTGACAGCAGTGGGATTTTGGTGCCCTGCTCACCCAGCTGGTGCCACCCCTGGGGCTGTGCCTGGGCAGGTCTCTGAGGGTGCTGATCTCCTGAGCACCCTGAGCAGTGCCTGCTTGGCTCAGAGGCTCGGAAATGTGCTCAGGCTCGGGCCACAGGATTTGTGCTTTCTGTCAATGACAAGTGGAGCAAATATTGACAGTGCTCTCTGAGACTCCAGTTACTCTTGCTCTTGTTAATTCAGGGCAAAATTTATCCTCGTGCCACAGGCCTGTGTGAGTCTGTGCTATTGAAACAACTGGACTGCCTGCTCTCATTTTTTGCTGTGTGGATAATTTGGGGAATAAGGGAAAGAAAACTAAGTGTGTATTTGGTCGTCTGTGGAACTTTTAAAACTTTTTTTTAACCCTATGCTCTTCTTTCTTATTTCTAACCTCGTGTTGGACCACTCGTGTGCAAACATAGAGAAATTCTGTTTAAGTTACTTCAGGTTGGGAGAGGGGGGAGATGGAAATACAGAAAGGAAAACAGTAATTTTCCTCCTGAAGCTGGTGAACTTCTGGGTAATGCCCTGGACATCTATCGCTTTTAAAGACTCCTAGATTTAAAAAGGGAAAAAAAACCTGTAAAAAACAGACATGGAAAAAACCTGGATTAAACTGTCACTCATTCACAATCTATCCAGGAAACTCATCCATGCCCCTACAGGTAGCTAGTTATCCCATCAGGAATTTCATATTCTTGTCTGAATCCTGGAACACAAATTGCTCCGGCGCTATGGGTCTGCCTTGATTAGGGTCTGCTGACACAGATGTCCCCAGCATGTGTTCCTAAAAAGCCTGCTCAAATAACTGCTTCTTTCCCCAAAGGGATCAAAGGTTGAGATGGTCTTTCCAGAGCTTTAGCCAGGCTGTGCAAAGCATCTGCAAAGTTTAATCCCTTAACCTTTCCTTCCCTCCCTCCCTTGTCTATTTTTTTCTAAAAGATGGTATAAATGGAGTTTAAGGGTTTATATTTTTTTTTTCTTTATAAAAACAGCTATTACTTGTGAAGAACCCCTGGAAAAGAAAGTGTAGCCTTGCTTTTTAGCCAAGAGACAGGTTTTGGCTATTCTGTCAAGGATAAAGCCCAGAATGCCTCTGTACACTTGTGCAAATATCTAACGTTGACATCTTTTGCCAGCTGCTGTTGTGGCTTCTTTTTCCTTGATGAACCAAATCCTCTCGTGATGTGGCCTCTGAGCGCCATTATAATTAAAAGAATTAAAATTCAATTTGAGCTATTGTCGTTACACAATGCAAAGTTCAACACCACTGAAGGTTGATTTTATTGATTCCGTATTGGGCACTCCATGGAAATCAGTTACCTTGACACAAACATGTTAGTGGCAGTAGAAGGCACAAATGGTCCAGCTCCTGCCCTTGCTCACTCTAATTTTACTGTTAGCAGCACCTTTCACAGTTGAGGCAGCATTTCTATCTTAAAACATGTTATTTCAAGATCACTTTGGTCCTGGAATTATCTTCAGCCTAAATAGCAATATAAGATTTGCAGCCTTGGCCAGAAAATATATGTATGAGAGTTAAATGCTACAGGGCTTGTTAAAATTGCAGCTGTCAGTGGCAGCAAGGAACCCTGTTCTTCCTGAAAGAAGAACACATGGTTGCCTTTTCTCCCCCACTTGCACTCCTACTGTTCTGGCCTGCATCTATTTTCTTTATTTATTTTAAACCCCAGACACAAAGTTTATCTGAATTTTCCCAAATCTCTTTCACTAAGAAACAACCAACTGTCGCCATCAACTGTCTCTCTATTCAACACAATTATTTCCAAGAGACTGGATATTGACTCGAACTCAGCTCTTGTGAGTGTGAGATGCTTTTAGGCTGATGAGAATTGTTCCTGCTCTCTGGAACTGCTCCTCTGAGCAGAGCAGCTGCAGCTCCTGCTCGATGCTGTAACGGCTCCCTCCAGCACCACAGGGGCTGGCCACTGGGAAGGCTCAAGCTGTTGTGTAAGGAACCTTTCTGGAGGACAGGCAGGCACTTGGACAACAAAACCATGGAAAATGTTGGTCTTTGGAGGCATCTTTTCTGGTCTTTATATCGGTGTTTTCAGTTTGGATCAGACGATAAACATTGCTTTTCCCTGGAGTGCCTCTGTGCTCCAGAGCTGTTGTGGTATAGTTAAATGATAATAATGATTGAACGGAGCTGGGAGAGGATTCCTGGACAGCTCCCTTGCCTCCATCCCCCTGTCCATGCACTGCATCAGGAACCAAGGAGCAGCTTGTAAGGCTGAGCCCCAGCATGAGAGGGACCAGAAGCTGTGGTTGTGTGTGCCTGAGCTTTCTCTTCCAGCTGTCACCTGTCGTCTTACACCGGTTTCCTGTTACATTCAGTCTCCTGCATTGTCCAGTGTGTGATGACACCTAAACACCCAGGCTCTGTCCTTCCTTTGGGAGAAAATCTGGGAGTTGCCTTTGTGGAAGAGGCAGGGCTGGATGGCAGAGGCGCTGGTCAGTGCGGTCCAGCCTCTGGGGGTGCTGCCCGGAGCAGCAGAGCTCCCCGGGCTGGGAAGAGCGGAGTGTGGCTGCTGGGATGGGGATGGGGCAGGGATGGGGCAGGGATGGGGCAGGGGTGGGGCAGGGGTGGGGCAGGGATGGGGCAGGGGTGGGGCAGGGGTGGGGCAGGGATGGGGCAGGGATGGGGCAGGGGTGGGGCAGGGGTGGGGCAGGGGTGGGGCAGGGATGGGGCAGGGATGGGGCAGGGGTGGGGCAGGGACACCCAGCCCGGGGCTGGTAGCGCCCCGTTCAGCGCATCCCGAGCCGCGGCGCCTTCGGGGAGGGAAAAGCTCCTTGGGAAGGAAAAGTGTTGCTGGTTGTTTTGACAGAAGTCGCAAACTGCCTGGGAAGACCTTGTCTGCACATTCTGTGACTGCTGCTCAGCTCATTGCTACCTCATTAGCAAGGAGTCACCTAATTAGCGAGGCAAGCTGTTAATTATGTGTGTACTGCGTTAGCTTAAAAAATGCTTTTAGATGTTAAATATTTAAGTGATAAAGAGTTGCCGCTAAATTATTTTCTTTCTGTATAGATTTCTTTCCTCTGTCAGAAGGGAACAAATCATGCACTGCCGTAACCACCACAGACTGGGGGAAACCAACTGGATTTCTTCTGGTGGAGTTGGCACTAATGAACAGAAATAATTTTTAAAAATAAGATAAAATGGCAAAGACTTGGTAAGGTTAATAAGATAGCGGAACCCCCCTGTGTCCAATCAGTCTTGATAAGAGAACAAAAGCTACATGTTTGCTAAAATAACTTTAAAAACAAATAACATTGACTTTCCACACCTAGTGGAGACCAAATTTTCACTTGCCTGCATGCCTGCTCTCCCGGCATGCTCGGACCTGTCACCGTTCCGGCTCTCCCCAGGACAGTGTGACTTTGATTTTTGACTGCTGGGCAATCTTTTTCATCAGATGGAGCTGGATTGCAAGGTGGAAATTAGGTGTCCCTGCATCTTCCCACTCCTCCAGCTCACATGAAAATTTTGTGTTGAGGACATGGATCCACTTCCTACCGGCCCCGCCGCGTGAGGCTTTGATTAGCAATTATTTCTGAGATATTAAAAAACACAATAGATGTTGCAGGGCTCTGGATTTTCAATTAGGATTAAGGGAAAGGAAGGACTGTGGTCACAGCTCGATAGTTGTTTGTCCATGTCAGAATGTGAATTATTGGCACTGCCTTATGATCCTGTGTGCATGTGTGCCCATGTACCAACACTTTGGTGTGTTACCTGTGTCTCTTTGCATTGATTAGTTGCATTCTGACTTTTACTCTTTTGGGGGGGAGGGATGGAATAAACTGAGGCAGACAGCACAGAGTGCTTTGTTCTTGATCTCTCAGCACTGTGTCTTTACCCTTACCCTGCTCCTCCTCTCTGTATGTGAACTGGGATAGTAAAACTTCCAGTTCAGCTTGAGAGAGGTTCAGCCTCGACTGAAAAAACTCAGATGGGACCTCTGACCTGCAGGACTATTGCATCTTTTGGCTGATGCCTTGCAGATGCATTGCAAACGTGCCACGATGGCAGCATCCTGGTGACAGGACTTTAAATAGTGCATTTCCCAAAAGGTGCTGGAATTGGGTTCTTGGAAAACTTCTCAGGAACACATTCTGGAGCTGAGCTAATCCAGAATGCTGAAACACTGCACAGCTGAAGATGTGAACTGCCTTTAGCTGACAAATGAGAATTAGAAACAGAAACCAACACCTGGAAGTAGAGCAGTCAGGAATGAGACAGAAGTGTAGAGGAATCTCAGATGAGGAGCACAACTTTTTGGGGACAGGGCAGGAAACCCATTTGGTGCAGCACCTGGCACTGGGAGGCTCCCAGAGCTCTCCTGGAACAGGCAAGTGTGGCCTGTTCTTCAGACCCAGATAAAGCACAGTGGGGTGATATCTTTAAAGTAAGTGTCCACTCTAATATTTCAAAAGGACTTTTGGGTAAGGAAAAATAAACCTACATGTGCAGTTTGTCTTGGGGTCAAGCTAGAGGCGAAGAAGAAATATTTGGGGCTTCTACCACTGATTGCACTATGGGTTTAAATTCTTATTTGATAGTCAATAAAGACAAATTACACTCAAAAATAGGCTCTGTAGAGGAGTGAGCTGGCAGTTTGCAGAAGGGGGTGTGCGGGATCTTAACGTGCAGTCGCTTGTAAAGGCTGGGGAAAAAAATTTTCAACTGCACATTATCTGAGTGAGCTTCCATATTTTACCATGACACCGACTCCGAGACTCATTTCCCTGGGTTAAGTAGTGTGGGGTGAAGTATCTGCCTCCGTGCCTCTCCCGATCCATCTGCTGCAGGATCCTGGGCATTTAACCTGGAGCGCCTGCTGATGTATGACCAAATCAGAGAAAAGAGGCCGCGTGTTTAACCCTCTCCCTTTGTAGCTGCACTTAATGAATGTCACACAGGCCCACTATAGAAATGATGGAACATCCATTCTGGCAGCAGGAACAGAGCCCACCGTGCAATGATATGGTGAAATATGCTGAAAATATTCACAGGAGCCCGGGAACATAAACCCATGATTATTTTTTTCCCTTAAATCTCAATATTTTAGCCAGTTTCTCCCCCCAAGATAGTAAAAGTGCAGTTCAAAACATCATCTACTTTTTTTGAGGGGAAGAGATCTCTATTTTCTTTTTAATGTGGCTGTACCAAAATTGCTAACTTATGCTAACCAAAATGTAATTATGTTGTCCATGCAGGTCATTTTGTCTTTCTGAAAAATGTCTTATAAGTAAGATTGCAGGTCTTAATGACTGCATCCAGTAATTCCTGGGTTAAATTCAAAGGTGATAAAAGTAGGGCTATGCCTTTTCGAGCAGAATTCTTCATCTGCAGGTGTGCTGTCTGCTGGTCCAGTTATTGTCCCCTCACTTATGGGGAGTCTCAGGTGGATTTTAAGAAAATTCACTCCTTGGTGAGAAGTTTTTGTTCAGCGTCTTGGAGGTAGCACGAGTGAGTGAGCTGTGAGTGAACAGGAGGAGTTTGTAGATGCAAAGCTCCTCTTGCCATGAACTGGAAGACTTTCATCCTCATTCCCTGCATGCATCTTTTACCCCTGAACTATCTTTTTAACCTTTTCTCAATACCATCTGCATTTTACTTCCTCTCACCTCCAAAACTCACACCAGACCTCTTTCTTTTGGGCTTCATTCAGGGAGAGAAAAGAGAGTGAAACCTGTTCATTGTATAACTGTACAAAACCTCTTTCAGTGGCTTCAGCTTCCCTAAACCATCATTCACCAGCCTAACTTAAAAATAAATAAATCCGTTTTGTTGCTTCAGAAGGAGAATATAAATTTGAAAAGCTGGTGGCTAATTACTTCTGTTAGACTCAGCTTCATGCTGGCAGCAAGCACCTGTCAACTGCTCTGTCAGAGACTCGTGTAATTGTCTGCAGCCCCTGTTAGAGGATGCTGTGCTCCAGGGAGGCTTTTCCATGGAATTGCTCCCCAAATAAGAGCAGCAGCACCCTTGGGTGCCTCAGAGTGCTTTGCTAGTTGATGTGCTCTCAATTTACAAAGCTGTGCTCACACTGGAGTGGGGAGAGCAGGAGAAGCTTGGATCTCAACCTTTGCTTTTCCAAGATAATCAGCAAACAGTGCATGTGTGTGTGTGAACACGAGGTAGGTAAATAAATGGAGGCAAAACTATCTCTGGGACCTTCATTTCACCCAAGCGATTGAATCATCTCATCATAACTGCTTGTTATTAACCAAGTGGCATAATTCCAACTTAAACTTTCCCTTTGTTTACTAGAGACTTGCTGAGGAGCTTGTGCTGAATACTTAATTTTCAACCTTCTAACTGCATGTATTCATAGAAGGAGCAAGCAGTGTTTAACTCAAAGATCTAGAGCTGGGTGTGAAACTCAGCTTTATTCTTAAAAGAAAGTTTCAGGTCTGTGTTTTAACAGAGAAAAAACCTTATGAACATGATTGTCAAAGGGAAGGGAGGCGATGCTCGGCATGAACTGTCCCTGTAGGAGGTTTATCCTTCCTCCAGCCAGCCCCAAAACTGAGCACTTCTCATGTGGTGACCAGAGGCTAAAAGTGTGAGTGAGGGCCTTGTCTGCTCAGGGCAACTGTGTGCTGGCCATGAGCCTGATTTCTGGGCAGCAGCTCACCTGAAAGGGAGATTATTCTCTGAATATTTCTTCCCCTTTGCTCCCCTCTCTTGCCTAATGTACACAATAAGGCAGGGTGATTCTGCTACAGGAAAAACCCCAATAATTTAATTTATTGACTGGCACAATGGAGTGGGCTGTGCTGGAGCTCCTGGTGCTCGTGTTGGGTCGTGGTGACTCCAAACACATCCTCTTCCTTGCAGCTTCTGCTAGAGCTCAGAAGATGTGAAAGCAAGCTGTTAATCATACATGCTGCTGTACATCTTAATATTTAAAATTAGGGTGGAAAGGTGGCTGTGCCTTGGAGGCTGTGCTTGGAAAAGCATCAAGAGCTTTGTGGAGCAGACTGAGGGCAGGGAAGCTCCTCATGCAGCAGGGCTGTTGAAAATTCTTTATGGAAATGAGAAAAGGGTAGTAAAGGCACCTCAATAAATTAATTTAGATGTTTAAGTGATGCTGCTAATCCTTTCTGTAAACAGGACTTTAACAACAAGCTCTACCTGCATTTTCCGTTTCCAAAGGCTCCTCCCCGGCCCTGCCTCTCGCCGGTGGAGAACCACCAAGCTGATTAACACTTGGTGTTAATGAAGAAATGAAGCAGAACCCGCTGCTCCCCCTGCACATTGCTGCTTCCTCCTGGAGTGGGAGCAACATCCCCCTTCCCAGCAGAGCCACCTCTCACCCCACGAGCCCCAACATCCCAATTTTCTGTGCCTTGTGCCATGACTGAGAACAACCGCCACCTTCAGATTTTGGCTTCCTGCTCTTCAGAAAAGGATTTTTCTTTGAAAGTCTTTAACTTTCGGGTCCCTCACGCTGCGTGTTCTTATCTCCCAGCAGAGCCACCCCTCACCCCACAAACTCCAACATCCCAATTTTCTGTGCCTCGTGCCGTGCGACTGAGAGCAACCGCGACCTTCAGATTTTGGCTTCCTGCTCTTCAGAAAAGGATTTTTCTTTGGAAGTCTTTAACTTTCGGGTCCCTCACGCTGCGTGTCCTTATCTCCCAGCAGAGCCACCCCTCACCCCACAAACTCCAACATCCCAATTTTCTGTGCCTCGTGCCGTGCGACTGAGAGCAACCGCGACCTTCAGATTTTGGCTTCCTGCTCTTCAGAAAAGGATTTTTCTTTGGAAGTCTTTAACTTTTTGGGTCCCTCACACTGTATGTCCTTATCTCCCTGCAGAGTTTTTGTCCCGTCCTCCCGTGGCACGGCTCGGTGACACACAGAGCCTGCTCGCACGGGCAGCCTTGACAGAACGGGTGCCCCAAGATAAATAGGCACCTTCTGCACAGAGCTGAAAATCGAACGGTCCCCGTGCTCATCTGGAGCTGAATAGATTGTCACAGAGCCTGGGGACAAGGGCAGGGCGCGGGGGGAGCGGGCAGCGCCGGGCGAGGCCAGCGCTGCTGGGAGCAAAGCCCGGCTTAGCTGAGCTGGGCTGGGCTGGGGAGCTGAGCCCAGCCCGGCTGAGCCCGGCTCAGCAACCCGGGCTCTGCTCCCGGCATCTGGGGCCGGGCTGGAGCACAGGGGGGACCCCGGGGGCCGGGGGAGGGAGAGGAGCGCATATAAATCATTATTGGCGAACATCTCAGCTCTTGAGCCAGGCTGTCGCTTGCTGCTGCTCGTGGTGCAGCCCAGACATAAATCATAATTCCCCTACAATAGATCCTTTTGCAGCCGCCATCAGGAAAAGTGTGTTGGTTTTATCGATTTTTTGACACCAGGGCCCTGGCAACGGCCGCTCTGAATCATTATGAAATGAAACTGATTAGGAATTCATGGAATACTAAATAAACTTTACGAGCCCGTTGTAAGTTTTTTGATGCATGGGGAGCGGAAAATGAAAACTAATGATATAAAAATTACACAGCGTGCTGAGTATTATTATACTGCTATTGATTTGTTTCAAACTGTACATCAAAATCGAAGTGTGCTGGGTGTGCTTGGCTGCAAGGCTGATGCTCAAAAGCTTTTGAGGTTGGTTGTTGTTTTGTTGGGTTTTTTTTTTAATGCTGGCCCCAGCATTTTTTGCCAGTTGGAGAAGGCTGTGCCACTGCAGGATTGCTCGAGTGCTCCCTGCACCTGCCTGTCCTCTTGCAACCACCCTCTGCATGGTGATCACGGATTTTATTCTGCCATTTGCATGGGGATTCTCCCGAGACAAAAATATATCGACGAGGATTTTAGCCTAAGTGGATAACTCCCCACACACACTTCTGCTCCAGGGAATTTTACTTCTGTTCCTTAATAGCCAACGTTGTGAGGGAAGCCCAAGACACTTGACAAACATTTATGCAAAACTGCACAAAGGGATCATTTGTTCTGCCACTAACTGCAGCCACCTCGGGAGTGAGGGGGAACAGCTGGTTATAATGCTGCCCATCGCTTTGGGTCAAGAACAGATAACTTGCCATTTTTTAAACTTTTCTTTCTACAAATAGACAATTTGTAACATGATCGTAATAGCCCTGTCCAGACTTAAAATCAATGGAAATAATGAGTGGAATCGGGGTGATCTATTTGCTTCCTATTTACTATTTTTGACAGCAGAATTTAGCAAAATTAAGTAAGAAAAAAAGGTAAAAAGGCTGGGATTGTTTCAAGTGCCACCGTGAGACAAAGTGCTGAATAAGAGCAGGGGTGTGTGGTTAGATGTAGTGCTGGTGATGTCATTGCTTGTTTTTGTTGGAATAAAAAGGATCCTCAGCTGCAGATTGCCCTGCTAGCCTGGGAAATCTCTGTCCTGGCTGGAGCAATGTGGTTCTGCACTGCAAAGTGCCCACCCTGGCTCTCTGCTGCAGGCAGGATGCTGCAGCAGCTCATCTTGCTATGCTTTGCTTTAGGAGAAAAGCTCTGCCCTGGAGTAAAGACCTCTCTTCTTCATGGCATCCATTCTGCTTGAGTTCCATGTGTTGCAGAAGAGCAGTGGGACACATGAAACTGTGTCCAAAGCACTACTGGGGAAAAGCTTTTTGTCATCTGAGTGCAAAAACAAGATCACATTTAGAAATGTCTGCTGGTGTAAATGGATTTGGGAGGTCATGGGAGCAGCAGTAACAAATAAGGCTGCAACAGAGCTAAGCATGTGTAGAACAAAACCTCCTGCAAAACCAACACCAAAATAACCACTGCTGGTGGGGCACCAACCCTGTGGGAGCTTCAGCACCCTCAGCTGGGGGACAAATGCCTGAGCTGGGCAGGATGTTGCTAAGTCTGCAGCTTTGGGATTTTAGGGAGTTTTGTGAGCACAGCTGGAGCAGGGCTGTAGTGATATGATGGGGTTTTGGGGGGAGACAGCAATCCCAGGGCTGAGAATGTTTCTGGAAGTGCCCTGCCAGGGCAGGAGCTGTTTCTGCAAGCAGTGACAATATCATAGCTGAATGTGATGTCCCATGGCCTCAGCTCCAGGAGGGGACAGGAGGGATCTCACAGGGGTATGGCCACTGCTGTAGGATCATCTGGCAGCTGAGCTTAATGCAGGGGACTTCTTAGGGTCAGCTCTATTTCTAGCTGCTCATGCTGGTGATCATCTCTAGCCTAAGCACATTGCCTGTAAATGGAAATGTAATACTGGGGAGTAGGGAGAAAATCCAACGGAATCAGGAACAAGAGAGGAGGAGAAAATTTAAGCAACTGGAAATAAGCTGCTGATCCACAGAGGGCTAAGCTGCCATGTTCCTTGGTAGTCCCCTGAGACTACACTTTTCTGCAAGTAAAACCTCCTGCAGCTCCTTCTGTGTCCTGATAAAGCTGGATGTCACTGCTCCAGGCTGCACATCCAGCACCAGCCTGTAAACTGGGATCTCCAGTTCTTCACCCTCCAAACAGATCCTTCAGCTCCTTCCTATTCCCAAGCACAGAGAGCTGAGCCTGCAGGGTGTTAGTGGTGAATTTTGTTATGCTTTGATGGGGAAGCTGTGCCTGCAGCCATTGTGGTGTTGTCCATGCCACTCTACTGTGCTTCTCAAATGTGGGCTGGAGACAAAGAAGCTGTTAGCTTCAAATTCCCTGGAAACAAATCTGGGGTGTAAGACTGAGCAGCCCTATTTATTTGGAAAACAAACCCCTTATTTCCAACGAGTAATGTCACTTCAAGAGTGAGGTCCTTCTTCTGGTCCATGTCTGAACAGTCTAGAAATTAAAAATATATTACATTGTATATGAACATAGCGTGTATTGAAGGGGAACAGCTTTGGGGTTTCCCAGCAGGGCTGTGTTTAACTCTGTCCCAGACCTTGTGCAGATCCTGGGGTAGCTCAAGGAACTCCTGCTCTCAATTCCCACCCTCCCGAGGATGCCAGCCTGCTCCCAGCTTGCCACAGGCTCCCCTAAATTCTTTGGCAGTCTCATTGCCCTAATCCACGGGCGTGGGGTGTTTTGTGGGGTGCCAGAGGCAATGGGCTGAGCTGAAGGCAGTTGTGCTTTCCCCGGGCCCGCTCTCGGCGCCTCGTCAGCGCGGGCGCTGGGGATTTTTCTAAGATATGTATATTGAATTTAGATTTGTGCTCTTAGTACCTTCACTCATTCATCCAGAGCCATATTGACTACATAAATTGAGTGTTACAAGTAAGAGAGAGTTTAGCCATTATTTTCTCAGTGATTTGATTTAATGGCCTGGCTGTTTTGGCCATTACTTCTGGCTTTTCATTTGCATGGATTCTTGGCTCTGCTGATTAGCATGTTTTTTATATTTGCCATTTAATTTTTTCCCCCCTTTTGGAAAGCTGAGTGTTTCATAATTAACAAAATCCCTGCATCTGTTTTGTATCTTCATACAAACACACATAGAAAGGACTATATACATATTATGTGTATTTTTTTCCCCATCTCTGCTGATTATACAGAGTTAAATGCAGCTGTCTGTGTGAGAGGAATATTGTGTACAGTGTGTGGAGTGATATACAGGTCACTATATTACTGATGAATAAAAGTTTCCTCCTAAGGCAGCTGCTGCAGATTACTTAGTGCTTGACATGGCGTGTCTTTGTGTCACTGTTACCGGGTGAAATTAAATCAGAACAGGAAAATATTAATTTAAAGTAGGGGATAGAGGCCGCTCACTTCCAATTACTCTCTACCCTGTCAGCTTTATATGGGCGCAAACAAGGAAGGAGGCTGGATTAATTGCTTTGGACTCTGCCCCACTACAGGCCCAATTATAGAAACATATTGGCTCCCAGCACTATTATATACACTGCTGTGCAGGAAATTGTGTGAAATTTTAACGGATTTCAGACGTAATAATAGAGAACACGATTCAGGACAGCATTAGCAGGCTGGGTGGAATCTTTACGGATGGGTTAAGGTTAAGCTGTTTGGGGGTCCTTTGTGTATTAAAGGATCATCTGGTTAACCCATGTACTGGGAGCTTTTGATACTGGCCTGGGAGCAAACAGAATAAAAACATTCATCCTCTGACAACAAGGAGCTAAATCCTCAGTTGGAATGAGGGCAGGAACATGCAGTGTGAGGCTGGGGATGCAGGGCTGAGGAAGAGCCTTGCATGGCATTAAACACGCTGGTGTTGGGAGGTGCTCTGCAGAAAGCACCCCTGGCTGGTGGCAGCTTGGTGTGAGAGCCACCTGCAGAGCCTGGCTCAGAACAGGCAGGGTGATCAGCACTGACATCTGAAACGGGCATGGCATGATTGTCTGGGCTGTAGGAGTAGTGCTCCATTCAATGTTTCAGTTAGAATTTGTTCAGACTTTTTGTTCCTCTCACTGTGAATCCCATCTGCTCTTTCACTCCTTTTTCTGTGTTCAAACCCATGTGTTGTAAACTCCTGGTGCCAGATCAAGGGACTTACTCCAAAGCCAGAGCGACTCTCAGGACTCCTGAATGTCCTGTCAAAGTCTCTGTGCCTGTGGGTGCAGTGTTGCACAAGCACCGTGGGCTGGTGCCTTTCTAAGACTTTTGAGGTATTAGCAGTGAGGAACTAAAAAATTCTGTTGACTCTCTGCTTCCTGCCCAGACCTAAGTGCTGAAGTTGTTGAGTAGATGCACCTTTGATCTCCTGCCCACCAAAAGTGTTGTGGATTTGGTTTCACAAGAGCCCTGCTCTGCAGAGTGAGAGCAAACTGTGAGTTTAGCAAGTGTCTACCACGCTTCCTTGTCAGCCCCACAAGAGGCTCTGCAGCCTTTGACTTTGTGATCTCTCAAACCGTGACTCTGACACCTCCCAGCATTTCCTCTTCCTTGCTTGGGATATTTCAGTGACAACTGCTGAGGATTTTGGGGGGATGTTAGAGAAGGGCCAGCTGGTTGGGATCAGTACTGAGGTAAAACTGGGATTAGCTGGATTTGTTTTCATCTGGTTTAACTGGGTAAGGTTGTACTGACTCTAGAAAGCCTCGAGGTTGAAAACATAGAGCCCTAAAGAACATGAAGTGTGACTTCAACCATTCCTGCCTCTTGAAGTACCCAGAGAGGGACCTTTAAGGGATCCCCAAAGCATTAGAAATTGAAATCTATCTTAAGAAATGATATCCAACAGCAAGTGTGATGGGGCTGGGGAGTTCTGTGTCCCTGGGTGGGAGCACTGTGTGGGTGAGGCTCAGGCTGGAGGCAGCCCCATTTCTGGCTCAGGGGCTGCCCCCTTGGCTCCCTCCTCAGCCTGGCTTGCACATCAGTGGCACTCTGTGCCTGGGCATGGGCTACAGTAAAAGTGTCACAATAGAGCTGCTGATTTAGGCTGGCAGGGCAAATGCATAAAGAGCTGTCTGGAGGATCCAGGGTGGTAGAAGGAAAGCAAATTCTGGCCAAAAATGGTTATTGAATGGCAGAATCTTTGCTGTTTGTCTGAGGAAAGTCCATTTCATTCCTGGATGATAATTTGGAGGGAAGCTGCATCTCCAGCTCAAGTCCTTGCCTCCCCTGGTTCTGGTCCCTGCTCAGAGAGCCAGCAGGACCTGCAGAATCCTCAAAGTGTCACTTCTTTATTTGCAGTTTGTGCTGCTTTTAAACCGGAGTGGTGAAGGACTGAATTTATGATGTCTGGTTTGGGAAACCTATTTTTGTTCCCTGTAACTGATTGTCTTGTAACCATGCCTTGTTATGAGTGGGGAGTGTTGTATACAGAGCAATGTATAAATATAAATCTCAGGAGACACGTGTGGAATGTTATCACTACCAGGAGACACTGAGAATTCTTCTGGCACTGAAGGCACTCTGATGTGGTGATCTGGGGAGGAGGGGGATGCAGGGGCCAGCTTGGCCTGAGGGTTCCATCTCTTTGGAAGAGCAGGGGGAATGCTGGAGGCAATGCCAGCAGAGTGTGCCACGGGCAGCTCCTGCTGCTGCCATGGGCTGTCCCAACCTCACAGCTGGTGTTGGCATTAAAACTGTGATACTGACCCAAAATCCTGTGGTATCGACCCAGTCTGAGGGGGCTGGGGAGAGTTTTAGGTGGTATTTCCAGCAGATCAGTGGTTCCATCAGGACATGGGCTCTAAACTGTGGGACAGCTTCCCTCGCTGCTGGGGCAGTGGGGTCTGGGAGCTTTCCATCCCCAGGGCAGGCACCTCTGCCTTCCTGCCTCAAGGGGCTGCAGTGCTACCAATGCAGGGCCCTGCAGCTCTTGAAAGTGCCTCTGGAAATGAAAAACAGGGAGAAAAAGTGCTGGTGGCTGCTGTGAGATGGGACAGGGAATCACAGCAGAG
Organism: Passer domesticus; assembly: GCF_036417665.1. Classification (NCBI taxonomy): domain Eukaryota; kingdom Metazoa; phylum Chordata; class Aves; order Passeriformes; family Passeridae; genus Passer; species Passer domesticus. The sequence goes on along the minus strand of NC_087492.1, from coordinate 1,633,471 downwards.
CTGTCCTCTGTTCCCTGGGGTCCCTGGGAGCCTGAGACACACCCTTCCCCTCTGAGTGGAGCCACTTTGCTGCTTACAATAATTATCAGCTCCTTTAATTTTTTTTTCCTAGTAGCTTATCAAAATTGGTTGATTTGGGGGGAAAAAATTTGAAGTGTTGCCTCTAAAGCACATGAGATGGATTTACCACTGATCTTCTGAACAGAAAGGCTTTAAAGGTGCCTGTGGAGCTGGAACAGCACAGAGAGGGTTAATACTCTGCTTTGTTGGTTTTGACTAGGGCCCATGGTTTTACTGCAGCAGTAAAGTCACTTTCCTTTTATGTTTAAAAGCCAGCAAGGAAAAATTGCAATTACAAAGACAACTAAAATCTTCACTGGTACTCAACAAGGTAATCAGTTCAATTGATTTTTTTTTTCCCTAGCCAGAAAAGTATTTAAAGTTAAATTCTATCTGTGATTTTTATATGGAAAAAAAAAATCTGTCCTCTGAAATGCTTCCTGGTTTTAAAAATGCTCTATTTTATTTGCCCTATAAATGCAAACTTATAAAATGCGATAAGGGATCTTTCTCCTCTCCCTGCACAGACAAGGCCTGAGCGAGCTCCCTGCTATCCCTGCTGCCAATTGCACAGACAGATATCACTCCATTAGTCATTAGCATCTAAATCATCCCACTTCTCATTCAGGTTTACTGGGCTGTGATGGCTACTGGATTCATAGGACACCTGAGCCAGGTCTTTTGTACAAGGTCTCCTGGAGCAATTGATTGTAAAAAGACAGCAGGAGAGCAAACCACTGCTTTCTGTGCCCTTTTGAGCAGGGAGGATGGGCTGTGCTGCCATGTGTTTTCTCTATGAATTATTAAAGTTTTTTCATCTTGAAGTATTGTAGGAGGATTGAGTTAGTGTTGTGCATAGGAGTGCACACCCCAGTGCAAAAAAAAAACAACTGTGAGGGTTTTTTTTAAAAACAGAAATAAACAACTCACTTAATTTTCAAGTGTGATACAATAGGAGCATCTCTTCCCTCTCTTCCTGGAGTGGAAGGGGGGTGGGGATAAAGGAGCTCCATGGCAGAGCAGCTCCATTACAGGTCTGTTCTTGAGCCATTATTATTAAATTTGTAGTTAATATTATAGTTAAACTTGTTCTTTGTAGAAGCCAAGTCTTATTTACATGGATCAGGCTTCAAAATCTGATGTGTGAATATGCTTTAAAATTACTGGGGTTTAACAGCCAAGCACTCTGGAGCATGTGGGCTGTACCTGAGCTGCCCTGTGGGTTTTGTGATCCCTGTAGCTTTGTTTGGGTGCCAGAAAGTGCCTTTCATGTTGGGAGCTTACAAAAACCCAACCACCAAACCCAAAACCCCAACCACTGAAGTCCTTGGAGCTTTCTAGAGCAGGGAGAGAAGCAAAGGAAAGAGGAAAGCAGTCTGTGATCCAGCACTTGCTGTCGAGGGGTTGGGGAGAGTCCGTGAGGAGAGAGAGGAATGCCCAGCACATGTTCATTTTCACTGGTGTTTTCAGAGGAAGTGGCTGACTCTGTGTGAATGTGCTGGTTTGGGGTTAACCCTTGCAGCATCCCACAAACATTTCATTACAAGCAAGCTCCCTTAAATTGCTGGCAGTGGTATCCTTCCCAAGCCCTCGGGCTACAGGGATCTTTAGTCACTTTGGATTGGACTGGATTTGAAAATAGGTCCCTAAGGTGAATGGCCAATACATCAAACCAGTAAATCATGTTTTATACCAACTCCTAATAATGAATGAAGTGCCATTTCATACAATACCTAAGTTAGGATTTTATTGATTAACTCTCATCTTGGTGTTCCACCCAAATCTAAGATATATTGCCTGCTGTAATTTTTACATTAGCTGTCAAATTCATCTTGTCTTCCCAGGGTTATGATGTGTACGGAGCAGACAATAAAAACCATCACAGTTTCAGTGTTTATCTAATGAATATACACAGGCCAGAGAGATTAATAATGATTTGATAGGCAGAGCCAAGAGGCAGGAAATGCCCTTGTTGGGGCTGGAGCTCGGGACCGGGATTTCAGATGAAGGTGAGGGCTGGAGGAGGAGGAGGAGGATGATGCTCACTTGTCTCACCCCACGCCTCCCTCCTCCCCCTGCCAGGCTGTAATGGATGAGGGCAGTCTCAAGGAAGCAATGATGATTATTTTTTTTGTGCATAACATGAAGGAGCAATGGGGAAGGGCTGCTGATAAGCACTAAACTAATCCTCTGAACGATTTGCCAAGGCAGAGCTCTGTGCTGGTGCTCAGAATCCCACAAACCCTTGCTTGCTGGCACTTCACCCTGGCATTCCTGTCCAGCGAAAAGAAATATTTTGGGGATATCCTTCCTGACACAGTTTCTGGTTACTAACCACTCCAGATCCCGAGCAGAGCCCTGGCAGTACTTTCCTGGTGTCCCTCCCACAATCCTGCATCCTCCTCCGGGATGCTCCGTGGCCTTTGAGGCTTCCCCCAAAGGCAGAGGCGGCCGCGGTAGTGACGGGAGAGGGAGCCCTCACCCCGGGCATGGCTGCGGCCACCGCTGTCCCCCGGGGCTGCGGCCACAGCCGGGGCTCTGCTCGGGGCACCCGCAGGGGAAGGAATATGATCTCCTTTGCTGGAAGCTCGTGGGATTCCGCCCTAAATCCCTGCGGGCTCTGGCGCTGCGGCATGTGAAGCGAGAAGATTCGTGTCTCTCCAGCACAGGGGCAGGTTGGCTCTGTTGGCTGCAGCAGCGGGCTGAAAGGCTCTGGGGAAGTGAGAAGGGCTGCAGAGCAAAGGGCACGGCCCCGGCCCCGCCCGGGATGCGGAGCGGCCGCGTCGGAGCCCCGGCTGCCGGGAACGGCACGGCTCGGCTGGGTGGATGTGCTGCTCTGCCCCGGGTGTGCTACTGTGCCCCGAGTGTGTGAGCATGGAAAATAGGAGAGATGAGCTCAGGGGGTGTGGGGGGACCAGGGCTCGACTGGGGAGATGCCTGCTTCTCTGCCCCGGGTGTGTGCTGCTCTGCCCCGGGTGTGTGAGCATTAAAACAGGAGCGATGAGCTCAGGAGGTGCAGAAGGAGCAGGGCTCGGCTGGGTGGATGTGCTGCTCTGCCCCGGATATGTGAGCATTAAAACAGGAGCGATGAGCTCAGGAGGTGCGGGGGCAGCAGAGCCCGGCTGACCTCGGGCTCACAGCCAGGTAGCCCCTCGCTGATCCTGCTAGCCCCTAGCCGAGCCCTCCGTCGTCCTCCTGACCTAGCAATGCCTTTGCAGTCCGATACCCGCTGTGGTTTGAGTTGTGGGCTCCTCAGGGCAAGGACGTTTCCCTCTGTGGCTGTTTCCCGGTGGCAGCAGGGTCCTGAATGGGGCTGTGATGTTGAGCAGATTTTCCCAAGCATCCCGTGCCGCTCCGTTCTCCAGCCAGATTTAGTCACATTTTACATCCCAACCCGTCTATTATCTGCACAAGCAGTCAGATCATAACCTGTTGAAAAATCTGTTTATTAAAGAGAGTAACGAAGCCTCAAAACAAATGTCTCCCTGCCTCCTTTCCTCCCTTTCTTCCCCTTCGGTCCGTGATTGCATTTTTTCCTTTCTACATCCCAGCATGAAACAGTAACACATTACAGCACAAAGCAAAACACCACTTATCTAATCTGGGCTCTAATATGGGGTAGGCCCCGAGTAGGATGCAGCCGGGGCCAGGAGGGGGCTGGCTGCCAAAGGACAATGGATGGCTGCAGATGCGGATTGAGTGAGACAATTGAACCAATTATACTATTCCGGGCACTTCAATGAGATCGCAGAGCATTTCCCGAGCTTTGGTAGAAGTAATCAGCATTCCTATTCATCTCTGCCCCGTCCTGCCTGCCCTGCTCTGTGCAGAGTGCAGCTCCTGCACTCGTGGCCCTCGGACAATTCCCCAGCACCCTTTGCTCCCCTATCTCACTCTTTGTCCTGCTCAGAATTTAAAAATCACTAATTCCTTTCCTCCCTCTATCTAAGCTCATATAATAATTTTACTTGAATAAGTAATATTTTTGAGTTTCCCACTGAAATGTTTGGTCCTGTCTGGAAGCAGCTGTTTTTTCACCTCTGAAATTGCTGCATTTTGGCAGCTGCTGGAGGGAGCTGCAAGTCAGACCTGAGGCTGGTGGGCACATTACCAAGTGCTCTGTAACACTTTGGGTGAGAGGAAGCAGAATGACCTGTGCTGTTTCTTTTTAGCACCGTTTAAGCTGTAAAACCAGCCAACCAACTCTCTTCCAAATGTTGGCTGCTGAGATTGACTGCACTCATGAAGATAACGGGGGGAAGTATTTTTCTCTTAAGTCCACAGCTGTCCTAAATCAGCCAGGGATCCTGGAGGGCTGGGAATGCTCAGCATCCCAGGCAGGGACATAAAGACACCAGGCAAAATGTCACTTGAAGTGTTGCCTCTTCTTCAGCAGTAACTCTGCTCCATAAATGCAATTGATCTCCTGAGAGAGGAGGGATTTCTTCAGCAAATGCAAGCTTTGTGAGGAGAAATATATGAGCTGTTGGGCTGGTGTTCCTTGTGTGTGTGCTCCACATCCAAGGCCTTGGAGTGTCACGGCAGCCAGGGGTCTGGGGATTGCTCTCTGGGGGTGACACACTCCACAGGGTGCTGAATTAAAGTTGTGTCCAGATTAAAATCCCTTCAGGCAGTTATTGCAATGTAAGCTGAGCAGTGAGGGTTTAGTTTTGATTTCATTCAAGTTTTTTAGTACAATATCGTTGCTGTTGTCAGATCTGGGCTGGATCACAGCTTTAAACCAAGGTGAATAGGAAGTTTTGGCTCCAGGAGGTTTTAGGTCTTGCCCTGCCTGGCTGAGGAGCAGCTGGAGCATCCTCAGCTCCAAGGACTATCTTGCAGGATGGGCTGGGGGCTGAGCATGGAATGGTGGGAGTTTTACAAGAGTCTAAAAACAGAAGCTTATAATGAAAGTGCTTCCTCAGCCATAACTATAGCGTGCTGGCATAATTGGAATGCTGAGTGGTGTGCTGGGTTTAGGAAGGTAATAAGAACTGCAATCAGTATTAAATAAAATGTATCTTCCTTTAGGGGAAATAAATGTATATTAAATCAAATATTCATGAATCCAAGTTAGTCTTCATACATTACACAAACAGTTTTTCAAAAATGCAGCTATCCCTAAGGCTGGGTGTGACGTGTGTGAAGGAGAGGGATTAGCTTGGAGCTGGGGAGAGGGAAAGGGCCTGGCCTGCCACCACCTGAAGGAACAAAGCCCTCTGGGCTCCACTGAGGTCTTCCCTGAACAGCACCTTGGAGAAAGTGGTTTAAATTGTGCAGAAGTGTTAAAAGAAGCAAAAATGCCTCTTTACAATATTTATCATCTCCAGCAAAACCTGGACATCCACACCAGCCTTCCAATAATCAAAACCTAAATGGGGAGTGGGTTTCAGTTCACAGATATTTCAGTAAATGCTGATTCCCTGCCAAGGGCAGGGCCGAGAGGATTCTCTTGCCTGTGCTCAGGGTGGCTTTTTAGCTCCTGTGAACTTGTGTTTTCCTGCCTGCCCTAACACAGGCAGGGGGGAGGAGAGCATCCTGCAGGAGAGGCACAGCAGAGCCCTCCCTTTCCAGCCAGGCTGAGCACTGTCCTGCTGCCAACACCCGGGGATGAGGGAAAAACGTGAAAAACGTGAAAAACAACTCCAGCTTGGCACCAGCACGGAGTGTGGATAGCACACCCGTGTGAGCTCAGGCTCCGGGGCTGGGGCAGCTTCCTGCCTCTCACCTGGAGGAAGCCTCGGTGCCAGCTCTCAGAAAGGTGCTCCTTGTTTGTCACAAGGGGGCTCAAAGCCTCACAGCCTCGGCCCTGGTTTCAACACAGCGTGGTGCCAATTTGGCCAGAAGTGTGGGGCTTGGGGGGGTTTGATTTCATGCCTCTCAAGTCAGGCTGTGCTGTTAGCTAACACCTCTGTGTTTAGCAGCCAAGGCAGTAAAAGTTCAGGCGGGTAAAAGCAGGGACAGATCTGAAGGTGTTTCCAGGAGAGAGTTTGTTAGTTTAATCAAATTGGACTCGTCTGGAGTTGTGTCAGCAGAATTCTTCTGTGCAGTTTATGAAATGTCAGTGCTTTTATCCAACAGCTACAATCAATTTGCTGTTTGATAAAATAAGCAAACACCTCCAGGCTGCATCCTCATCCCTGCCTGTATAAACAGAGGGGCAGGGAGACACGGGCATGGATTCTGTTACCTTCCTGGGGCGAGGAGGGTTTCGTTCTGAAGGCTTCCAAAAGAGCGGCACACAGCTGTGGAGAGAGGGCTAATTTGTGTCATTTGCTGAAACCACCGGGCTCTTCTTCCCTGCTTGGGGAATTATTGATTTTATCACTCTCCGACCTTACACGTGTCACTGTCTTGTGCGTGCTGGCCTGTAGGAAGTGCTGTCTACTGACTCACAGCTGAGGAATAATTCTGTTTTATTTGTGATTACTCTCTTATTTTTGGCTCATCGGCCATGCGCACTTGTTCTTTCTGGCAGGCTGAAATCCTCAGGAAATTGTTCACAATAACACAAAGTACCCAAAGAAATCCTCCCCCATTCCCCACCACCCTGCCTCTGCGCTGCCACAACCCCAACACTTTTATTAATCTCTGCACATGTTACTCTGTAAAGACTCATCACTGTCCCATTGATTTCATTGTCTGGGTGTCTTCAACAGTTCTCTTGGATCTCTGTAAGTCGGGGAGAGTGGAATATGATTGCAGATATCAATACATGAGCGTGTAACCCTGCTGAAGTGCTGTCAGGCTGGCTGAAGTGCATGGGGGGTTGCTGTGTTATTGTGCTGCTTCCCTGCCAAAAAACCTCAGTCCCTGCTTGCAGAAGTGGAGGGGGGCTGAGCAGAGATGCTGTTAGGGAGGAGGGTTGGTTGTAGGGAGGAAATATATGGAGCATCTACTAGAGCTTGCATGGTACATTAATTGTCTGTAGCTTTTTCCTTTCGTTCTCAAAGCAAAATTAATTATGGGGAGGTGATGTTCCTTTAATGAACATCATTTAATTTAAAAAACGGACAAGTATACTATCATTAGGTCTCTTACTTAATGTAGTGTGTTTTCCTGAGCTGGATGTGGTGGTCGTGGCACCGTGGAGGTGAGGAGAGTCCCCTTGCTGAGGATCCGAGCGCGGCTCTCGGCTGCGAGCGCCGCGCAAACCGAGCCCAATCTCTGCTGCCTGTGGGGGACACTGCTTGACCGCTTATTGCATATTTGATCAGCTCATTTCTGCATCCCACAGCCTCCCCGGGCCCTCAGGGTGACGCTGGGGTTCAGATTAATTGGCAGGGCAAGGGAGGGAAGGCGGGGATGCTCTGGAATGGTTCCCCCTTCCTCTTAAAGCGCACAAAGGGGGGAAAGTCTCTCCTTTAGGGGAGAGGCTGGGGGCTCCAGGAGCTCAGGGACATTTCTCAGCCAGGGTGGGGCTGGGTTTGTCCCACACTGCTGAAAATAAACTCATCTACAAACCACCTCTGCTGCTCTCCCACTGCCAGCTGAGCAGCACAAACACTGTCAGGTCAGGAAATGCAGGCTGCAGGGACACTCAGCACCAGGCTGGCACAGCCACCCCTCAGCTCCCCCTTCAGCAGAGGGCACAGAAGGGAAGGGCTCAGAAAGGAAAAATGGTAACGAGTACAAGAAATCCAGGTTTAATTAAAAATACAAGTGGTGTGTTGGTGAATTGAGGGGAGTGGCAGCTGCCCTGGCTTTGGGTGTTCTGCTGTGCCACACGGAATCATGGCTCTGAGAGGTTAATTCAAAATTAAATAGGTGGTACCTCTTAAGGACGGGGCTCTTGTAAAATCAAATTGTTGCTAAAGACTTCAAACATGCTTATAAATAAAATGGTCAAAATTAGAGATTTTTTTCCTATAAGTAAAGTGGCACATAGAAAAAAAATAACTTGTTTTATTTTCTAATTGCTTCTGCTTTTAAAGATTGAATGTGGTGTTTCTGGTCTGATTTGTGGCTATCAGTACTTTAAATGAAGTATCATTCTTGATATGTGTGTTATCTCCATTTTGAAGCATAGGCTTTTTATGAAAAACTAGAACTTAAATTGCAGCGGATGAAATAGGAGCTATCCCACCTAAGATTTTAGAAAAGAAAAATCAAAATACCCCTGCATGGAGTCACTGCTGGAGGTTTTTGGCAATACTTGAAGGCCAAGGAGGAGGATCTCAAAGCCATTTTTAGTGCTTCTGCCAAGGCTCCAGAGCCTTTGCAAACCCATTCTCACTTGCTGTGGTGGAGTTGTTGCTGTGCTGCCAAACCAAGCATCCTGATTTTCAGCTTTTTGTTTTCTTTTGGCCTCAAGTGGCTGTTTGCAAATGAGCTGCTGGTGACACCTGAGTGACTGTGTTTGAGTTAATTTTTTTTTGCTTTGAAGATTTTTTGGGGGTTAGCCTGCATATGTGGGTACAGAAATACCCTCTCTTTTCACTTTTATTTTATTTTATTGTCTGCAGTCTCCACTTGCTGTGCGTTATTTGCTCCCACCGTTGAGGGGTTATTGCATTTGTCATCTCCTTTGCCATGAGGGGCGAGAGGCAGCCTTTGTTAATATACAGGAGAGCTGGCACTTCCACGGCTGCCAAATGATGTACTTTGGGAAGTCACCTGAGGTGAAAAGTGCCACGGGAGGGTGAAATGTTATGTGCCTGAAACAACGGCCGTGAGCAGTGATCATCTGCAGCGCTCACCTCCGCAGGGCCGAGGTTCTGCCACCCAATCTCCCGTGCTCAGATTAACTCAGGAGCATTAAACAGGCTCCCTGTGCTGCCTGCTTCCCCCTTATCTGCTCTCTGTCTTCCGAGCACAGAAATTCTTGCTTCTCTATACTAAAATGGGATTTTTTTAAACCTAGAGAAAAGTGTATTCCATTGTTATTACCTTCATTCCCAAGCTGTGTTTATACTTGATAACTGCCAGCCTAGTTTCCAGCAATAGCTGCCGATAGAAAAGATTACCTCTGTATTTTGAGCATTTTATTGACTTGTTCAATAGCACTTTTCTGTTATTTGCCATGGCTGGAGGGGCTGGCCATGGGGCACAAGAGGTACCAGCAGCCCTGTGGCTGTCCCCAGCTCGGCACTGCTGTCTGCCTGTGCTCAGACCTCTTGGCTGTCCCAAATTTGGGTTATTGGCAAACAGCTTGTGCGAGCTGGGGCTCTTGATCCACGTCTTTGTGGAGCTTGAACTTGCCCCATCATTCATGTGGTGGGGGAGTTGAGGTTTATGCACAGTTTCGGTTCATGCACAGTGAGCTCTGTGTGATGTGGAGTTTATTGGGTTATTTGGGTTATTTGAGTGGAGCAGGAGCTTCCCTAGGACCCAGCCTGCGTGGCTGGGATTTATTTTTGTTTCTCATGCTGGCTGGAGTTTGGTTTTACCTCTGCCTCGGGGCACACTTTGCTGACCAGGCTGCAGGAGGCTCTGTTGTGCTCTTGGCAGGGTACAGGCAGAGCGAACCCCCAGCTCCGCCGAGCCGCGTCCTTGGCCGGGCTGGGCAGTGGCACAGGGCTGTTGGGGCTGCCAAGGTGTCCCCAAGGAGGGACAGGGCTGCTGGCAGCCTGGGCCAGGCTGTGCCATCCCCAGCGCTGCCCCCTGTCCCCGGTGTGGCAGCATCAGGGGGCGCTGCGCCATCTCCGCTCCCTCTCCCCTCCATCTCCGCTCCCTCTCCCCTCCATCTCCGCTCCCTCTCCCCTCCATCTCCGCTCTCTCTCCACTCCATCTCCTCTCCATCTCCGCTCCATCTCCTCTCCATCTCCTCTCCCTCTCCGCTCCCTCTCCTCTCCATCTCCTCTCCATCTCCTCTCCATCTCCGCTCCCTCTCCGCTCCCTCTCCTCTCCATCTCCTCTCCATCTCCTCTCCATCTCCTCTCCCTCTCCGCTCCATCTCCCTCTCCTCCGCCGGCCGGGTTTGGAGCCGGGATGTGCCGGCACAGGGTGGAAGCTCTCTGGGCAGGCAGAGAAGGGAGGACGGTGCCGGTGCAGCTCTGCCATCCTCACCAGCGCCCCTCCAAGCCCCGTGCGTCCTGGGCACCGCTGTCTCGGTTTCAGGGACAGTGATGTGCAGCTCCAGGCTGGGATTTTCCCGGTCGTTTGGGCGCTGTGTGTTTGCTTTCAGCCGCAGCGGTGCTCGAATTCCCCCGCATCTCCGGGCTGGCGGCGAGAGGAGCCCTCGGTCCTGCTCAGCTGAGAGCAGCGCACTCACCTGGTCCCGGGTGCGGGATGAGCTCCGGGTCACCCCGGTCCCACCGGGGCTCTGCACCGAGCCGCTCCCGAGGGGCAGCGCAGCCCCCCGAGCTCCCTCCGCCGCTTCCTCCCGAGCGCAGCCGCCTCTTGCGGCTCCAGCAGCACTTTTAGCTACTGGAGGAGGTTAAGGAACTCTGCTGATCCATCCTGTTGTTAAGTGAAGGTAGCAGGGTGCCAACAATTAAAGAAGTAATTGTTCAATTGGTTCTGCAATAATACTCATTGATTCTTTGTTTGAAGTGATTCGCTTTTCAATCCTCCTGCATTTAGAGATCTTGTTTCACCTATGTCAAGGCGAGTTCAGGAAACCTAATTAACTGGGTTTTGTTTTTTATAATTAGGTCCCTAAAATAATTCATAGGTGGTGTTAATAACCCCATTTAAAAATCTATTAAGCTTTTGGAAAAGTTGGACAGAATCCTCCGTGCTGGTTTTTTTTTCCTTCCCTCCCCTCTTCCCTCCTCCTTTTCCCCTTGGAGATGTGGTGCTTCTTCCTTTTACAGCGCACTAATTAAAAACAGTAGGATTATGGTGGGAAATAATATGCATGCGAGGTTATCATCCACAGGGCGAGAAGAGGCTGCTGCCTGCCTTCCCCTGCCTCGCTGCGAGTGCACTGCGCATCTTTAGCGGGAGCTGGCAGAGCCCAGGAAGGACAGATTGCCTTTGCAGGACCCTTGGCGAGTGCGAGCCCGCGGGCCGGGGCCAGAAGGGAAGCGACAGGAAGGGAAAATGCGCGGAAAACGCCGGGCTCGCACCACCCCGAAAGACAGCTCTCCTTTCGGGGGAGCCCTCCCCGAAAGCTCCGCACGGAGGGGTTTGGAGACATTTAAGACATTTGTCCCGTTCCGCCGCCCTCCCCGGCTGGCCGTGCTGGCACGGTGCCCTCGCCGTGGGCAGCCCTGGCACGGCCAGCCCCGGCCGCACCTGGGAACACGTTTAGAGTGCTTTTAGCGGGAGCACGGAACCAGCTGCCCCATTTTACACGAGCTGCCTTCTGCGGGGCGGTTCTGCGCCCTCGGCCGGAGCCATCCCTCGCTGCCATCTGCCAGCGGCCCGGCTCCCTCGGGCTGCTGGAGGAGGCAGGAATCATGTGCCCGTCGGGATGCCAAGGCTGTCTGACATGGATCCTGGGAGGAATTTCAAGGAAGTGCTGCCTTGTGGCTAATGCACGGACATATGCCAGCTTTGAGCCTCAGAGCTGGGAATGCTTTGTTCTGCTCCCGCTTACGGGGGTGTTTTACCACGTGTATAAAGATAAATGCTCGTCTCAGTGAGGTTATGGGATGCCAGGGAATGGTTATGGGATTCCAGGGAATGGTTATGGGATGCCAGGGAATGGTTATGGGGTTCCAGGGAATGGTTCACCTGCAGGGTGGTTCACAGGCTTTGCCTTGGAGGGCGAGCCCTGCTGTTCTCCCCGTGCAGGGGCTGTATAAATTCCAAAAGGAGACACAGCAGGAAGATCTAGTTAAACCTGGCATAACTGCAAGGGGGGCTCTCTGCATCCTCAGGGAAGGTTGCAAACCCTTTCTTGCCTGGCAGAGCTGAGGTGCTGCCTGGGAGGTGCAGTGTGACCTTCTCCGTGGGCCCTGAGGCATGGCGAGCGTCCTGAGCAAGCTCCAACAGCTGCATTTTTCCACCACATTTTCCTCCTGAAAGTCAAAATGTAAATTTTTTTATTACCCCTCCTGAATGTGACAAAGTCCTCCTTAAAAATGTAAAGATTTCCATCTTCACATGCACCATAAAGGCCTTTGCATTGCACGTGGAGCCTCCAGACCGTTGATTTATTATCGAGCTACAGCGGCTGGAGCAGAAGAGCAAAGTGAAAATCTACGAAAGTGGCTGATGTGACAAAATTAACAGTTGTCAGCAGAGGAGAGGGGAAGGCAAATGCTGATACTCAGCAAACTGGGGCCTGGGGAAGCAAAGTTGTCTTCACATTTTGGATGAAAAAATCTTCCTGCAACACCAGGGAAGGGGCAAGGGAGGTGCTGAGGGGCAGGGGCAGGGCAGGAGGGGTGCTGAGAAATGGGACAGGAGGGATGCTCAGGGATGGGACAGGAGGAATTCTGAGGGACAAGAAGGATGCTGAGGAACAGGACCAGAGGAATTCTGAAGGACAAGAAGGATGCTGAGGGACAGGACAGGAAGAATTCTGAGGGACAGGGCAGGAGGGATGCTGAGGGGTGGGACAGGAGGAATTCTGAGGGACAAGAAGGATGCTGAGGGACAGGACAGGAGGAATTCTGAGGGTCTGAAGCTGTTGGCAGCAGTGCTGGAGACAGGCTGCAAGGCCAGCACCGCTTTCCTGGGGGAAGAGATTGCAAAGGAAGGGGACAAACCCTGTGGTGCTTTGTCCTCTCTCGCTCCCGTGGTGTGGGGTTATATTTTAGGGAGCAATGTTTGCTCTACAGGGGAACTTGGGCAGTTCCCATTGATATCTGTGGTCGTTTTGGACATGGAGAATTTTAGGCTCAGACAAGGAGACAGCTCAGGAAGGAAATTAAAAGCCCCTCCTATTTTGGGTTATTTTTTCAGTTTGAGCCCATCTCTGGCTCTTGATGTTCCATTTGAAGCTGTTGGTGGTGTTTTTCTGAACCAACAGGAGGGGCAGATGTCACATCCTGCAAGTGGAGCTGAGATTCGGGGGGATGAGGTTAATGATGGGGTTATTTGTTATGAACTTGTGAATTGAGATGTTTTGCTGAGTGGGCTGAGTGTCTGATGTGCAGCAGGGAAAAGTGGAGCCCTTGTCTAACAAAAGGGTGAATCGTGTGTTTGGTGGAATTGTTTACGGCAGCCTGGGGTTGAAGTGGTTTGAGATTTTTGCTGTCACCTTCCAGGCTTCTTTTCACCTCCACTTGCAATTTTTTAGGGCTTTTTTATGTACAAATAGCTGTGCCAGTCCAGCAGGGCCCCTCTTGGGTTATTTGTGGTGGTGCTGGCAGGAATTGACCCTTCTGGTACCTGGGAATTTTTCATGTGTTTCACTTGAACAGCTCTGATAAAACAAATTACTTCCTAGATGGATAATTTTGGGGGAAAAAACACCTTTATTCCCCAAACATCTTGAGTTTATGAAACAAAATGTGTGAGAACTTGGCTGACCAATCTTTTATTGGGAGGTGTGGGTCATGGTTTGGATGAAAGGCTCCCTGCAAGACTCCAAAGCTAGAAACTTCCCTGTAAACCTGTCTGGAACAAGGTTAACACGAGATGAATTGAATTATATTAGTGAAAATTGCATCATTAGGAGAAGCCTCTTCCTGCAAAATGCACAAATATAGCTGAATTCACAGACGCATTTTGGTCTTCTGCACCAGGAGTATTTGTCATCCCAGAAAAAAGTGGAAGAGGCTTGTTCTTCAATGCCTGGCATGTCACTACATGCTGTGAAGTGCAAATAGAGGAAGAAAAATTAACACATAAAAGAAATGTACTGTTTCTGCAGGAAAATTAGCTAGTTAAAGCTGAGGGAAGTGGCTTTTTAATAAAATAAAATAGAAAAAAAAAAAAAAAAGAAAGAAAGAAAACCACAGCAGAAAATAGCAGCATTTTCTTTTTGCTTGGCTGGGGAAAAAATAAGCATATTTTATATTGCAACTCTGAGTGCTTTGAGCTGCAGTAGATAAGTCTTTGCATGAGAGGAAAAAATAGTTCCTACAAATCCACAGAGCTGGAACAATCCTGGAATCCCTTTGGTGTCTGCAGAGCTGCAGTTCCTCACCAGGCACAGCTGCAAGAGGCTGCTCCTGGGAGGGAGGAGGAGCCGAGTGCTGTTGCATTGCATGCACGGATTTCTCCCTGCAAAACCACCCCTGCAGCTGCACTCCCTCCTCCCCTCCCCTGCCACCGATGAAAAGAGGGTCTCAAAGTGTGGCTCAGTTGTGCAAACACACTGGGTGCAAACGAAAATAATCTAATTATTCTGTGATGAGGCACTAGCAAGTGCTGCAGGTCCAGTGCGGGTCTATTTCTCACCTTTCTTTTGGTTTTGGAAAGGATTTTGAAGGCTAATTGACTTTTTGACTCGTCCCTTGACACTGTCAGCCCTTCTGGATTTGGTTGGCTCCAGGGTGGGTTGGTGAGGTTGAGCAGGATTGGACTCCAAAGAGGAGAAGCTTGTCAGTGCCTTGTGTTCCCAAAAATCTGTGAGGGAGAGGAGCAGGGCTGGCTTTGGGTTTGGGCAGCCAGGGTGAGGAGCCAGGCAGTGCAGTGTGCACCTTGAAAAACAAACACTGGGAAGGCAGCACTGAAGGCACTAAAAACACCAAAAAATCCACTCACCTTTTCCTTCTTACCACAAAAAATGGATCAGTGTCCTCTGATTTCATTTTCTTTTTGTTTGGCTGGGGAAAAAATCAGCATATTTTATATTGCAACTCTGAGTGCTTTGAGCTGGAGTAGCTAAGTCTTTGCATGAGAGGGAAAAATAGTTCCTACAAATCCACAGAGCTGGAGCAATCCTGGAATCCCTTTGGTTTTGGGTCCTGGGTTTGTGCCCTGACTGGGCCCTTGGGCAAAGGATGCAGAGGATGCAGGAGCTGCAAAGGATGCAGAACTCTCCACCCTGTCCATCCTGATGCTGGCAAAGGAGATGAGCAGAGCCTGGTGCTCCCCCTCCTCTCCTGCCCCAGCACTTGTGTGCTGCTTCCCAGGAGCTGTTTGAAGTCCTGACAGAGGTGTCTCAGAACAAGGAAAGCTTCTGTCTTTATTTTCAGCATTATGTTGTATATTTACATCAGAGAGATTTTTTTCTGAGTGAAGTAGGAGAGGACGTGGCTGTGAAATGAACAGAACGCTCAGCCCTGGGCTGAGAAAACAAACCCAGGCTCTCCTGAGTGAATCCCATCTGCTGTATCCTGGTTGTAGGAGTGTGTTCTCACAGGGGAGAGCCTTTGTTCTGGCCTGTGGACCTTCCTCCCAGGCTGAAAGGGGGACTCCAAGCTGCAGGCTGGTGAGGTGTCTCCATTTCCCTGCTCCCCACACCCTGACACGGCAGCAGCACCCCTCATCCCGGCCCTGGTGTGATATCATGCCTCAAGTCTGGTCTTTGCAAGGAAAGGGCACAAAGGGGCCAGGGAAGACTTGCTCAGACCTCCTCAGGCAGTCGCTTTTAATTGCAAATGGTGTGATTTTGAAAGGGGGGCTGGGAGAGCCCTTGCTCGAGGCTAGAGAGCAAGAGATTGAAAGCTTGCTGCGGTGGTCATCGGAGGTGAAGAATAAGTCATAAATGATCCAAGGGCAAAGGCCAAATATAGACTGATGGCTGCTTTGTTCCTGCAGCCTTGGGAAGGACCTTGGTGCTGCTCTGTGCTGCAGGTGCCCTGGGCTTAACCCTTCCCTGCTCAGAGCATTCCAGCAGTGGATGCTCTGGGTGCTGGCCTTCAGCCAGGCTGCTGCTCCTGAAGCTCCAGATGAAAACCAAAACCTGCTCGGAATTTCTAGGTGGGACAAGGAAAATGGGAAGCTCTCTCTTCTACTGCTTGAGGAAGTGTGTAGGGTTGTGGTTCTGAAAATCCTGTGAATATTTGCTTCAAAATGTCCTGTGGGAAATAATTTTATCATTTTCCCAGGCAAGTTCATGTATTTACCTCGGTTATCCACTTAAAATGAACACTGTAAAGTTAGGACCAAGCCTCCTGGTAAATTCCTCAGAAGCTGCAATTCCTGCACTAAAGGCATTGCTGTGGTCTGTGTTGGATGGTCACAAGTCCTAGGATGACATTTTCTTGCCAGGATTTCCTTGTCAGCTGGTGGGTCACATTCATTCTCTTATTTAGCTTCTCTTTTTCCCCCTTCCAAAGAGCAGCTTGGTGGCTTTGAGCCCCTCCTCCTGCCCGTGCCACACAAAGTGTCTTTCACCCTTCAAAGAAACAGAAAAGAACGCGATTCCCCACGAAATCAGAGTGGTTCTGTGGGCTGGCTGCAGGATTTGGCTCGCCTTAAAAGCAGAGATTCTCTCGCTGGAATGGGATCCTCTGACACTCCTGGTCCTTTCCCCAGGGACAGTGCAGTGCCACCTGGGCTGGGGCACTGCTGCGTGCCTTGGTGTCACCTGAGCCATGGTGTGACATCCCCCAGTGCCTCCGTTTATCCTCCTCCTCCACTTTACAGTCAGTAAAAGTTCTCCAGCACCTGGATTTGTACATTCCTGTGTAGGGCTGAGAAGGAGCAGATTTTACAGCCTGAGAGAGAAAGGATCCAATTCCTTGCAGGTGCTAACATTCATTTTACTGTACGTGCAAGTGAGACTCCTCTCTGCTGGGAATTAAGTTAATTCTTATCTGCATGGGGTTTTTGCTGTGGGTTATTTCGTACAAATTTCAACTATTTTTTTTTTTCCTGGACCAAAATAATCTCGGCATCAGCTTCACCCAAGTTTAATGGGGATACACTAGGGACAGGGAATACTTTAGCCCATTATCCTCCAGGAGAGACAGCGGCTGCATTTTCTCAGTTCCTTGCCAGGCAGAGCAGGGGCTGGCTTCTTGCATGTTTGAAACAACACCGATAAACAGCCCTTCCTGCCGGGGTCAGCGAGGGGGACAGCAGTGTGAGCACACATCTCTTTCCTCCCGTGCCTCGTGTGCTGCCGGGATGCTCCCGGAGCAGGAAAGCTCTGCAGGGAAAAACAAACGCCCAGCCCAGGCTGTGAGGCAGTGGCGGCAGTCCTTGCCCGGCACGCATTATTGCTGAAATCAAAGCAGGATCGGCGGCAGCAATGTTTAACCGAGCTGTGATCCTCAGGTGTGACACCGGCCCCGCCGCAATGAGATGCACAGTCATGCTCTCTCCCAGACGCAGGGTTAAAGATTTGCTTGGGGCCAGTCAATAGCACGCACTGAGTATCTTCCTCAAGAATGTGTCTGCTCTTTTCCTGCCTCCAAGTAGCAGCACTTGAGTCTCAGTCCCCTACTTGAATCACTGCACTATCTCCACTTCATCAGAAACCAGAGTTGAGTCTTTGATGATTGTTGTGACTCACGGTGTCACAGAACTACTTACCCTGTGATTTCAACTTTAATCACTGATCCACTATCTATAGAGCTGCCTGTGGAACAGTTCAAATTGTAATTATAGGAAGCTCATCTGCTGCAAGCCACAAAGCAGGCTTTACCATATGCCTTTAAAGGTGAACTGATGTCATGATGAAATAACTGTGTTTTGCTGCAGATTGATACCACTGGCTGGGAAGTTAACATACAGCATGAAAGCTGTGACATTTTGCAAGCCCCGCTATCGCTCCCTAAGTCATGTTAACCTCACATTCCCTGTTGTTTTACAAGGGATCTGCAGGTAACTGGGAAGTGTCCTCAGCTGCCTGAGGATGGGGAGGGGAGGGAGCTGAGGTGGGTGTGGAGCTGTGCAGTGCTACCTGTGTAACACAGCCTAAAGAATATGCACGTGTGTTTGTCCTTTGCCCCTCACCTGACCTTAACATTTATTTTGATCTTTTTCCCCTGCTTTGAGAGGTATTTCCTGATTTTCTTCTCTGGGGTTGCTGCTGTGTCTATCTCATCTATCTTTCCTAGGGGTTCTTTTCTGTCCCCCCCTTGCCTCAGTGCTAAAAGCCCTGGCAAAGCTCTGCCCTGTGCTCATTGTTTCCCAATTTATTCATGAGAATATTCATGGCCTGTGAAGCTCAGTTGTCACACTGGGAGGACATACAGGGCAGAACACAGGTGCAGGGAAGTGATTTGCCCAAAATCTTAAAGTCACACAAGGGTTTCTGCAGCACCTTACTCCTCAGAAACCCAGGAGAGAATTCCAGAAGGCTGAGCACAATCACCTTGCCCTGAACACTTGCCACAGGAAGCATTGTTTGCTTTCTCAGCAGTGAGGTGGGAGCTGCAAGGCACAAGGCAGCAGAGATCCTCTTTTCCAAGGCTCTGTGAGGGAGCTGGAATGGTCTCCCAGGCTTTTCCCAGCTGTGCAAAGCAGAGTTCAGGCTGAGACCTCTCCTTGTTCCTTGTACCTGCAGCCCCCAGTGTGAAGAGGAGCAAAGAGTTTGCTGTGGAAGGTCTTTCAAAACTCCTCAAGAGGAGTGTTGAGCTGTCAGGGATGTGGTAGAGGTGGCTGCACCTCTCATTCTTTGTTCACCTCCTCCTTCTTCCCAG
Organism: Passer domesticus; assembly: GCF_036417665.1. Classification (NCBI taxonomy): domain Eukaryota; kingdom Metazoa; phylum Chordata; class Aves; order Passeriformes; family Passeridae; genus Passer; species Passer domesticus. Next base: position 1,615,031 of record NC_087492.1, on the reverse strand, counting down.
ATGTGGCTGCATTTTAGTAGTGACACATTTAAAGAGACTTTTGGGAGCTGGAAGAATCTCTTCAGCCCAGCCCAGCCAGATCTCAGTAGATTCTCTGTTCTCTAATTAAACTTTTGCCATGAAGTAGGGAAATGGGGTCTACAAGTCCAAAGTTGGCAACTCCTCCAACTCTCTGCCTGTGCTACTCTGCTGCTCTTTTCTCCTGCAACTGGCCACATAAAGATAAGTAAGGGAGATGGTTTTATTGCAAGCAGCTGGGGAAAATCACGTTGCTTCAGTTTCCATAAAATAGCCGAGCCTCAGCTTTTTTATCCTGCCCATTCGCACATCCACTATAAAAGGGACATCAGTTATAAACATTTCCTGTTTGTGCATACACTCTTCCAGTGCTTATGATGTATAGACTGACAAAAGGCTTAATGCTTTGAATATATAAAACACAAGGCCTGTGCAATGGAGGGTGACAGTTGCCCTTTAATGTTCTGCTTTTTAAAGATCAGGGTAGAGTTCAGAAAGCATAGTCATGAGGTTTAATGATTTAATGGGGACGACTGGGGAGCAAAAATAGTTACTACACCCTGGGGAAAAGTGGTTCCTCATACATATTACTTTAGCCTAATGGCCTATGAATGCTTCCTCTGTGGCATAGGAGGGTGTCACGGTACATAGACTCTATAATACTGAATGGGTTGATTAAATGCATATTAAACAATACTAAATTGGAAAAAAAAAAGGCGCCACCAACTGTATTTATTCTGTTCTTAGAAAATGTTGTTACTCATTCAATTTCATTTGTGATATTATAATCTTCCCCCCATTTCCTGCTCGTGGCAGAGTGAGGGAGCCGAGTGTAAACACCGCTGATGGATCGGCCGTGGCTGGGTGGGGATGGGGACAGGGGCTGGCCAGCCCTGAGTGGTGGTGGTGGCTGCAGGTGGCACCTCCTCAAGGTGCCAGACAAAGCATATCTCTGGAAAATGCCTTTTCCTTTGCCTCCAGCCCAGGGCAGTTCCCTGCCCTGTGCTTTGTGTGCTGCTCTCGGGCTGAGAGCTCAGTGTGCTCGCGTGGCTCAGCAGTGTCACCTCCCTGGCACCCCACGAACGCTGCTTTGGTCACCAAGCCAAGTCCCAGCTGACTCGAGGAGTGGAATGGTTCATTCTCGTGGCACAGACGGGCGAGGGCAGCCCTGGCACTCCCAGGCTTTGTTTGCACTGCCCGCCCTGAGCTCGGCTCTGCTGTCCCCTGTCCCCACAGCCACCTGGTGACAGAGCACACCCTGCTCCACGGGAGCTGCCTGGGACAGAGGCAGCAAGGGCAAACAAGCCCTTCGTAGGCAGTTTTTGAGCCAATGGAAACGCTCCCTGCACCAGCACTTCCCACTGTGCTTTTAGGACAAAAAGAGGAAAAAAGGACACGAGCATTTGCTGTTGTTGATGCCTCCCTGTCCTGAATATCTGTGCCAATTCACCATTTCTGGACAGACTGTTTTTCTTGTCACAACCTGGTGATACTCTATGAACTGCTAGAGATTATAACAAATCTTATTAAGTCTGATATTTTTGGAAGTCACTGGACAGTTCTGCCCAGGTATTTCTACACCAGAGCATTGTCTCATGTAGGATGTGTGTTAATTATCACCTGTATTTCATCTCTGACATGTATATTCCCTCCCAAATCTTGTTACCTTGATGAATGAAGAATCTTCTTTTGTACAGCCCTTCCACCAACATGCACTTGCTCTTTTCTTTTTCCTTTTTACTGCTTCAATCAGTTGCTTTATTCTGCACTTTGTAGTTTCAAACACAATTTACAGTTTGCCACACTGCAGAAGTAGCTGGAGCACCGAGCAACCCCAAATTAAAGGGAGAGGAAAAATTGCCTTTGTAATAAGAATGGCAGTAGGGTTGCAACCAGCAGAAATAATAATTTGTCTGGAGGAAAAACAGCAGTTTTTCCTTTCCTTCCAGGAAGGCGTGAGTGGAGGTTGTGTGTGTCATCTGGGGCTGAAGGGTTTGTGGGACTCTTAGAGGCACCTTTTCCTCCTCTGTCCTTGGAGTCCTGCTGGTGTGGCGAGAGCAGCGTTCAAATATTTGCTCACATCCCCTCTGTGGGCTGCCCAGTGTGTTCTGGGAGTACAGAATACGAGAGCCAGGGGGTTTGGGGGAATTTAATGGGTTTGAAATGGCAGTGTCATAGGTTGTGGCTGCAGCGATGGCTCTCAGGTGTCCACACCTCTTGCAGGCCTGCTCCTAGAAGCTTCTCTTGTATCTCTTTATTTTGAGGTGGTTTTAAGCATAGAATCCCAGACTGGATTGCCTTGGAAGGGACCAAAGATTATCTACTTCCAAGGCAGAGACACCTCCCCAAAAAATGTAAAATTTAAAAATGTAAAATTTTCCTTTCCTTTCCGTGGCTGGGATCTTCTGCTCTCCAGACTCCTGAGCTCTCTCTGGTGATGCTCCCGTGTCTTGGGCACCTGGTGATGCTCAGGGAGGATCCTGAGCTCCACAGGATGAGCTTCCTTTACTGCCCATGAAATTCCCTCCAACACAAACACTGATCCCAGCAGCCAAGGAAAGGACCTTCTCTCCCCCTCCCAACAACTTCTTATTGATGGAAACATTTTATAAATAAACATCTCTAGGTAACATATTCCATAAAATATCTAATTATAGATTATTGGATTGAACATTTCTTGCTTCAATTAAGTGATAGTTTTTTCCCCTCAGGAAGCCAGCTCAATGCTCTTTCTGGGGAAATTATGTGTATTTATTCTATGTTCTATAGGCAGTGTCTTTTTATGTTGTTAATAAATAAACTACAGTGCAGGGCTTTACCTAAGTAAAACTAATGGAGGTCAGGCTCTTTTTATTCCCTTTTTCCTTTTTCTTTTTTGTCCTTTTTCTTTCTTTTTTTTTTTTTCTCCTGATCAGATCTCTCCTGTCTAGAGGTCAGCAGTCTTGGTACAGTGAACTTTGTAAGAAAGAAAATGAAGGGAAAAGAGAATGAAGAAAAATGCAAAATGGCTTGGAGAGCTGCATTCTTGTACCTCCCCCAGAGCAGATGCCTTTAGATATTAAAAAATTATTGAGAAAAAAAAAGCTGGAAGCCCAGCACTGGTGTTGAATTTCAGCTCCATTCATCCTCTGGGCAGCTGTTGGGGACTGCAGATCTGAGAGTTTGATTTGCACCACTGCCAAGCTGGCAACATTTTCTCAAAAATGTGCCTTTGGCTCTGGGTCTGAGCCCCACCCGAAGTGTCTGGGCTTGGCTGGGTTTAAATCCAGGGCTTTGACCCCAGCTCCAGAGAAGCCCCGAGGAGCTGGTGTGTGCCTTTGGTGTTTCCTGAGGGAATTGCTGCAGATCAGATATTCAGCAGCTCAGGGACTATCCTGGGCTGGGAGGGTCCCATGGGGATCATCCATGTCCAAATCCAGAGCAGGTCTGGCAGAGCATGGACAATCAGGGGATGTGACTGAGCACGTGGTACCTACGAGCCACTCACTGCCCTGGAATCATCTAGGGTGGAAAAGATCTTTAATATCAAATTCAACTATTCCAGCACGAGCCACTCACTGCCCTGGAATCATCTAGGGTGGAAAAGATCTTTAATATCAAATTCCACTACCCCAGCACTGCCAAGGCCACCACTGAACCATGTTCTGGGTGTTTTAACCCTCTCCAGGGATGGGGACCCACCACCCCAAGGGCAGCCTGGCCAGCGCTTGATAACCCCTCCGGGGAGGTGTTTTCCATCCTTTCCCTGGGGAAGCTGCAGCTCAAGCTGAGCTCTGCAGGGACGTGGAACAGGCAGGCTGAGCTTGCAGGCTCCTCCTGGACTTGCATGGAGCCCTGGAGATGGGCCAGCCTTGGATTTACCCCTTGGCCTCCTTCAGAGCAGAGCAGTGGAGGTGGAAGGAAGCTGTGAGAATGTCTCTGAGCTCTTCTGCACCCTCATGCCAAGCAGAAGGAGAGAGAACCCCAATCAGGGAGCTGCTCCCTCCTCCTGCTCCCTTACCTGCCATTTTAAACAAATGCAAATTAAAACCCTCCATCGGGTTGGTTCATTCCCTTCCTTCATGTAACTGATGTTATTGGATTTTTATGCAGCACATTACACCCTGAGCCATGTCTTCTACTATTTTGCTTTCAAATTGTATCTCCTGCCATTTGTGTCACATTTAAAATGCTAACAGTATAGAATGTCATTTACAGAATCGGGGCGTTTGCTGCGGAAAATTAATTTGACTTATTCCTTCTGCCTGTTCCTATCTCCAGGCCAATATTATGCTACTCATTCTACAAGAGTAATACTTAATGAATAGGACTATTAATAATGTCAAGGTCCATGGGGGTCTTATGGGTAACGGATAGGCGTAGACTGTGAGGGGGCAGTCACCTGACTTGGGTTAATGTTCCATGAAAATATCAGGCAGTGCAATGTAATTATGGAGCAGAGGATAGTAAAAAAGGCAGGGAACTTGGAGTTTCTTAAATATTTTTTCAAATTAGTCAGTGGTTTTTCGGTAATTTACCTGGAACCTTCGTCAGACCAGGTGTGAAATCTGTTTAAAATTCCAAAGGGGAAAAAAATCAACAACTGGGTGTCTAATTCATAAAGAGGGAATAAGGCAGAGGAGTTTGCAGTGCTGGGCAGGAATTGTGTGTGTTTGGTGGGATGTGTCTGTGTGTGTGATTCCTGTTTGCAGGAAACAGGAATGAGAGCAAAGGGGTTTTGCCTGTGGTTGGAGATGTATTTTTTTTCACCTGTACATGTCTGGCATTTAAAAATAATTCCAAACTATTGGACAAAACACAAAATTAACATTTATAATGGAAAAGAATTATGAGCAGAAGAAACAAAGCTCCTCTTCCTGCTATTTGTGGTGCTGCTGGCTGTGCAAATCCCAGGCAGGATGGGATGACTGGAAGCACAGCCTGCCGTGGATGGACATGGCAGGGCAGGGCTCCTTCTTCTCCCTGCTGTAAAATTCAGCCCTGATCTCCAAAGAGAAGGTGAAGGGCTGTGAAAAGTGTTGGTGTTGTGCAGCAAAATCACCTTGAGTCTGCTGCCATCCTTTCCCAAGGAGTTAAATGTTTCCAGAGGCTGCCTGGGGGCTGCAGTGGTGTTGGAGAAGCAGAGGTGGAGAGAAAGCCCCGGGAGATGAGGCTGGCAGAGATTTGGGGGTGTTTTCCTGTGCTTGGTGTGCCAGGAGCTGCTGGTGCCTCACACCTGGCCCAGGAAACCTCTCTCCCCTCTCTCCAGGAGTGATTCTCAGGAGATGCTGTGGCACCTGCAGCACACCACACCTGTGGCACGGAGAGGGCATCCCGGGGTTTTTGACCCCAGGACGTTTTCGTGTCCCCTGGCTGACAGGGCTGCTGCCAGCACACACATGGCACAGGAATATTTCCCCATAGCTGAGCCCCGGCCAGGCTGAGCACAGCACACTGGGCTCCCCCTCGCTTCCTCCCGCTCCTCTTCATCCCCTTGCTGTTATTTTTTCCCCTCGAAGAAGCTTTATTCATTCCTGAGCGTGCCTTAATCCCGGCAGCATTAGGCAGCCCCAGTGTGGCTCTGTGCCTCACTAATTCCCACTATTAGGCCACCTGCTGGCACCTCCCGAACGGAGCCGGATCCTGTCACAGCTCCCATGAATAAACATGAAAGAGACAAATGAGGCAGGGCTGTGGCAGCTCCACAGCCGGGATTCCAGAGCCAGGGCTCCCAGAGGCACTGCTCCCCAGCCCTGCCATGGCCCTGCCCTTTCCAGGAGGGCTGGCACCTCCTGCATCCAGGGATTTAGGTCTGGGGCAGCTCTGGGGCTCTTTGTCCAGGGGCAGAGCCTGGACTGCTCTTCCAGCACCCAGGAACCCCAAACTGGAGCCACCTTGGCACAGCCACGCTTGGGTTGGCAGATAAACGTGTTCTCCTGGAGCTTTTTGGAGGTCCTGCCATGTATTCTCCTGGAGCTTTTTGGAGGCCCTGCCTTGTGTTCTCCTGGAGCTTTTTGGAGGTCCTGCCTTGTGTTCTCCTGGAGCTTTTTGGAGGTCCTGTCACGTGTTCTCCTGGAGCTTTTTGGAGAATCTGCCATGTGTTCTCCTGGAGCTTTTTGGAGAATCTGCCATGTGTTCTCCTGGAGCTTTTTGGAGGTCCTGCCATGTGTTCTCCTGGAGCTTTTTGGAGGCCCTGCCATGTGTTCTCCTGGAGCTTTTTGGAGGCCCTGCCAGGCAAGGGCAGTTCAGCATTCCCAGAACCTGCCAGCTCCACGTCCAAAGGGATCCAGGTTTCCTCTCTTCCACTCTGGTCAACATTTAGGTCATGAGGGACCAGCTCAGTTGAAGGAAGGACCTGGAGAGGGATGTGGCAAAAAATTTTAACTGCTTCTTCCTTTCTTTTTTTCTCTTAAACTTCCTTCAATCAGAAAACTTAATGTGGGACCAAATACTGAAGTCTTTTTAATGGTTCTTTGCAGGACCTTGGTGGTTTTTAGTGTTGATTTATTAAAACAAACAAACAAAAAAACCCACGAGAAAAAACCTAACCTACAAAACAAACAAATGAAGCCCAAATGAAACTCGCCAAATATTGACTGAAAATTGAAATGGAGTTTACTTTGACACTTTCCTGTGGCTGAAAAGGCTCCTTTTGTGATACACCTCTGTGAGGAAGGAAACTGTCTCTGAGTGAAGATTGGGTATCCAGGCATTTCCTTAAAGCTGCTCTGCTTTATTAGACAAACCTGCTGATTTCTCTAAGGTCTCCCCTCCACTCTGGATGGCTGATGAGTGGGAGAAGCCTTGTGTGTACATTTTTAAGGGGCATCCCTGCTGTTTTACCCATTCCACTCCACAATGAGTGCCCAGGTGTGGACTCAAGGCTGCTGTGAGCTGCTGGCAGAGCAGCCAGGGGTGTGTGGGTGAGTGCTCTAAATCCCTGGATCACAGGAGCTCAGGGGCCATATCCACAAACCAGCACAGCTCCTTTCCCTTCGACCCCCATCTCCTCCTGCCACTCTTTGATTTCTCCTCTTGCCTCAGATTTACAGCTACCTTGTCCAAATATATTATGGGAAATAAAGGATAAAATGCTTTAAAATCCTACCTTCCCAAGCCAGAGAACAGGCTTGGGTGAAAATAAACGAGCTGGTTTGTTATATTGCTCAGCCTCTGTCACGTGAAGGTGAGGCCTCCTTTTTTATTATTATTATTTTTTATTGCCACCCATTTGCCTTCATTATAATTTATTTGTTAATCCATGCTCCAGCTCATGAATTTTGCATTTGGGGAGGGAAAGGGGAGGGGGATTCAAAGCACCAAAAAAGATGCTGGCCCACTTAAAGTTGAAGGACACAGTTGGAGGGCAGGGCTGCCTCCCTGGCCTTCCATCATCCTTTTAAAAAGGCAAATATGCAGTCAGCAAAAAAGAGAAAAAGAGGGGGGGAAAAAAAGCCTAAAGACTTCCCAATTAATAATTACTCTGATGGCCTCAGTGGGATTCAGAACCTCACAGGTCAGAGAGGACAAATTCCAACCCCCTTTTCCTGAGCTCTTCTCCTCAGGTGAGCTGAAGGCTTCGCTGCTGTGCTTCCATGTCCCCATGCCAAGTTTCTTTCCTTCCTTTTCAGGTTTTTTTTTTTTTTATGAGGCATCCTGAGTGTAAAAAATATGGCCTGCCTTTATGGTGCTCCAGCACGAATGAAGCTATAAAATTATGAACAGTTTTTATGATGGCTATTCAGGGGATGCTTTTATATTGATGGTGCACATGCTGTATCTATCTTTTTTTCCCCCTTCCTTTTTTGTGTCCCTCCTTTTCTCTGGAAAAGATGGCAGGATATGTGTGGAGGGGGAAAGCTCAGGTGGGGGGGGGGGGCTCTGTGTAACTATTTTTCATGCATTTAATATATTAATTATCCGGTAAATGCTCCCTGGGCTGTGCTTGGGATGCCGAGGAATGACAGCTTTTCAGCGAAGCTCCAAAGGCAGCCCATCAGCCCTCAGTGTATTATGTCGGAGAGGTCAGGGTGGGGTTAATGTAACTTTTTATTTGCTGATTTTTCATAGATGGGAGCAAAGCTGGTAAGGGGAAAAAGAGAGAGAGAGGCTGAAAAGAAGGTGCAAAAAGAGCAGAGATGATGGCCAGTCTGTTACAGCCCCCTCCTGCCTCCCTGCCCGCTCCTGAGGCTGATTATGCAAAGCAGGGAGAAGGGATGCTCCTTCTCCAGGGGCTTCTCTGCAGGAAAGGGGACAAAATTCTGCCCGGGGAAAGGCTGTCCAAGAGACAACAACAACGAGAAATCCCACGTGCAGTGTCTGAACTCAAAATAGATCATCTGTCCTCACTGAAATGAGGCAAAAAAACCCCAAACAAACAAAAAAACCAAACCAAAACAAAACAAAAAAACCCAAAAAAACCCAAAAAACCCACAACAACAACAACAAAAAAGCCAAACAAAAACAAAAACAAAAACAAAAAAATAACCAAAAACAACCCAAAAAAGTAAGGGGAGATTTTGGTTGCTCAGGGGCTCTTAAAGCCAAAGGTGAATTGAAGTGGCTGTCAGGGGATCCTGCTCTGCTGGATTTTTCCTCTGAGAGGGTGATGCTCTTGGCTTCAGTGGTACCTGCAGGGAGCTGGAGCCCTCTGAGGACAATTGCTCCTCGTGCCCTTCCCTCCCCCGAGGTCTGGGGCTGCCCTGCTCTAACTGCTGCCTGCATCCAGTATTGATCTCAGAGGTAATTGGGGTTTAATTCTCATTTAAGAGGCCTGTAAATGATCTCAGCAAAGACACTTTCAAAAAAATAATAATCCTATCTCAACCAAGCTGCACAAGCTAAAGAAATTTGAAGCCGTTTAAATATTTTAGAAATTTTCTGACAAAGTTTGCTGTGCCTGAGCAGGAGGGTCTGTGTAACCTCAGCACCTGCCCTGTCAGGCAGAGGTAGCTGCACACCCAGTGTGCTGTTGCTTTATTTCAGCTCATAAAAATAATCCTAGTGTTGCATATATTTGGGTTAAAAGTATATTTTGTGCCTTCAATATTCATTTGAATGAGGGAGGTGTGGAGGAAGGGAGTGTTCTTATGTGTGCATTTACCCAGCACTGCTCCCATTACGTTTGAATTGAGTACAATACTTCCCACTGAGTGTAATTACCACAGCTTTGTCCTTCTGATTTTTCCATATTTTAACGCTCCAAACAATCCTAAATAAGTAGGATTGGGTTGTGTTGTGTTCTTTGGGAAGCTGAGCTGGTCTTGGTCACCCTCCTCTCCTCGTAGGCACAGGGAAGAGGTTGTTGTCAGTCACAGCAACTTTGGTCCGTGTCACCAAGACAGGGATTTATTTTTCATACATGGCTTTAACTGGGAGCCTTTCCTGGTGGGCTGCAGCCTCCCAGACAAGGTTTGTGGCTCAAGAGTGGATGGTTGTAACCTTTCTCCAATGAGCTGCTGATGTGAAATGGGCCTGATCCAAAAGTCTCATATCAAAGCTTTTCCCCAGGTTATGGAAGAAGGGGTGGAATTCTCAGGCAAAATGTCTCATGAATGGCTTTGGCTGTGAAGTTTAAGGTTGGGTGTTAAAGGATGGAGAGCAGAAATGGTGTGGAATTAAAGGGTGTGAAAAATCAGTGACTGCAGCCCCTGACCCAAAGGGCTCTGAACCTGTGGAAATTCCTCTTGGGCTGGACACCAGTGTCAGTACCTTGCAGAGGGCACAAGGAGCTGCCAGCTTCTCCTGGGATATCTTCCCTGCACTCAGAGCTTGGACTCAGTACTCAGCTCCCCTGGGTGTCCCAGCTGCATCCCAGGGCCCTTCTTGCCTGGAATTTGGCTGGATCCAGCCCAGGGAGAGGTGCTGCTCCAACAGCCACAGCTCAGGACGCTCCCAGCTCCCTTCCTCCCACATTCTGCAGGAGAAATTACATTCTGTGTTATATTTTTTTGTGTTAATATTTCACATTTCAGAAATGTAAAATAAATAGAGCAGCAGTTGGCAGGTAATACAGGGCACACATAGAAACTTCAATAGGAGCCTACAAAAATTACAGTAACAGTGTGAACTTCTCTTGCCTGGCAGAAATTGTTTCTGTCAATATTTTTAATTTCAGCTCCTGGAAGTGCAGCCTGACTGGGATGGAGAGCTGATGGTTATTAGCAAACTGATAAGCTTACTCTGCAGCCAGATATTTGAACACAGAAGTCCTGGTGGAGCTTTCTGCCTGTTTTTCTGGCAAAACTTTTGCACATTTTAGAGTCGCCTTGCTGTCCAATTTATTTACCAGCTAAGAAACATGTTTAGAAAATTGTGCTTTGTTGCAAAATAATGATATCTACAAAAGAAAGGAAAAGATAAAATGCTGCATCTTTCAAATGCCAGAGGTTTCTCCCTTTATTTTCTTGAGGTGTCTGTGCATTCTGAGCCCTCCAAAAGCTTGCTGTGGGAAGCCTTAACATGTTTTACTGAGTCGAGTATAAACAGAACAGTTTAAAAATCTATTTCACAAAATGATGCCTTTACTATTTATGGGCTGATGTCAGTGCTAAAACCCTGAAATGGACTGGAACCATAACTGAGGCCGAGTGACCTTTCCCCGTTCTGCTTCAGTAACTGCATCCACAGGGAAGAGCAAGTGAAACTCAGAGCTCAGCTTTGTTCCTCAAAGCTTTGGCCATTTCAGGCAGGTGCAGAAATGGGAAGACAGGACATGCCCCTGATTTTGGTTCTTTTCTTTGCCTCCGGCTATTGTTTCCTTCCAGCAATTCCATGTGGCAGGAAATCTGTTTGTTCTCTGTCCATCCGTGCCAAAAGCATCCTGAGCTGGGATCCAAATCCTCCTTGCTTCTCCAAACAAAGATCTATGCCACTGCCAAGCCTCAGCAAGGTCGGCAGTGCAGCAGCACCAGGGGCTGAGCGAGGATTTATGTTCCCAGCACAGAGAAGGAAAATGGGGGCAGGCTGGGAGCAGCTCCACAGGAGGCTGCAGGTCTTGTGCTACCTGTGGTATGGATGAGAGGGCTGGGAGTTGACCAGCCTTGACTCCAATTCAGGTGCTGTTCAGGTACCAGTAGAGCTCCTGGTGACGTTGGAGCTCTGGGTGTAAAATGCTTTTCCATGGAGGTGATGGTGAGGAGCTGCCTGAGGGGTCAGCTGCAGGCTCTGGCCATGGCCCCGTGGCTGTCCCAGGTGTCTGTGCCACATTTCCCCATCTCCACCAGCATGAATCCAGGGATGGGGTGCACTGACTGCTTTGGATTTAATCAGGGGCTTTGCCTGAGGACACAATGGGGTCACTGTGGCAGCTGCACTGTCACCCCTCTGTGTCTGTCTGGAGATCACACAGCAGCCAGAACAGATCAGCCAAACCAGCAGGGACACAGAGCAGGTCCCCTCTGCTTTCTCTTGGCATTGAGACATTCTGGGATCACTCTGGGGGGAACTGAAAGCCCCTGGAAAGGGGAACCCTCTTGGGGGAGCCCCTGGGGGGCTGGTTCCCTATTTGGGGTGTGAGGGGCAGCTCTGGGTGTCAGAGCCTGGCTGCCCTGGAGCAGCTGACAGCCAGCACCACCTCAGGCATAGGAGGAGTGCTGGACTGAGAGCTCTGACCTCATAAAACCGGATTGGAAATGCAGGCATGATTAACTTGCCATAGATTTATGTGGAATTAGTATGTGTTTCAACACTGGGGTTATAAATACAGGTTGCCCTCATCTAACCAGCCGGGCTTTACATAATTTCAGAAGAGTCCTCACCATGGCAGCTTTAAAATGACAAAGGAGGGAAGGAAGAGCTGAATGTGGCAGTGCTGTATTAACTGCACCCCAAATCCTGCAGGAGACTGAGGGGAGGGTGAGAGGATGTCAGTGCTGAGCACACCCTGCTCCACACGGTGCAGCTCAACTGTGGGGGCTGAAACCAGGCTGGCACCACTGGAGAAGCTCTGGAAGTGTCCAAGGCCAGGCTGGATGGGGCTTGGAGCAAGCTGGGATAGTGGAAAGTGTTGGACTCAGTGACCTGTGCAGGTGCCTTCCAACCCAAACCACTCCATGACCCTGCAAAGCACTGCTGAGGCTGGGGGCTGCAGAGGAGGCTGCTTCAGAGGGGAGCCTCGGGTCTCTTCACAGTCTGGCTCACAGGCCAGCTCTGTTTTCCTTTTCCAAATATTCTTCAGCCTTAGAAGAATCATCCTTGGCATCCCCACACGACAGGTTGCCTCTCTGCAGAGGCTTTGTCTTGTGCTGTGCTCGGGGCTGGCCCAAAGGCTGCCTCAGCTCTGGCTTGTGCTGCCACTGCAGCCACGTGCCAGGACAGACCCACTCAGGGCAGGACACAGGCTCAGACTGCAGGGGCAACGCTGCTGCTGTCACAGGGACATGGGCACCCAGGGGGTTTGCCCTCTTTTCCTCTCGGGCAGTGATTTTTAGAGCTTCTGAACCTCCCAGTAACTCCTGTTTTGGGGCGAGTGCCAAGCACCCAGACGAGCTGCGGATGAAGGATCTATTTTTGCTTTAGCATATTTTTAACCTCTTCTCTTTGTTGTTCCAAATGTATTCACGCCAGATTTAAAAACAAACAAACCCCACAAGGTGCCTGGTGAGACTTTTCCATTTGTTAATACCCGACAGAAGCCTGCTGTGATACAGGGACCCTCCTGTTCCCTTGGGGTAAGTCCCCGGGGAGCTGGGCAGGGACAGGGCTGTCACCTGCCACCCCGTGTGCTGCCCTGCCAGGAGCACCCCTCATCCCCCTGGCCAGGCTGCTCTCTGCCCCTCCTGGGAGGGAGCCCAGCCACATCCCCCCAGCTAAAGGACCTGCAAGAACAGCACTTAAAATTCGAATTGCTACAATACAGAGCTTTCTAACCTGTTCACAGTTTGTGCCAGAGCAGACTCGGCTGTGGAGTGTTGGTTTTGCTCCTTCACAGCATCCTGAGCTGCAAGAAACCTGGACATTGGTCTGGAGATGTCTTTCTAAACTGTTATTTTTTCTTGAGCGCTCAAAATGTATCTTTCTGGTACAATATCTATGTATTCATCATAGTGCATGTAGAGCTTCTCTCAGTGTGTATGTTGGTGTATGAAGAGCTGTGTAACTGTAAATATACAGAATATCCTAGGCCTTGCTTGTCTCCTGTGTGTCACAGCACGAGCAGTGCAATTTGACTCTGTTAGGCTATCTGTTGGTAAAATTAACATTGAGGATGAGTGTGGGTTTAATTTCTCTCATTATTTACGTCCCCTACACCGTGACTGTTATGTAACCACAGAAGTCACCGGGATTTCTGTGTGCTCCTTGTTTAAATCCAAACAAACACCAGCAGCACTGCCCTGAGCCTGCAGCCCCTGAGAGCTGCGGGGGCAGGCAGGTGAGGGGAGCAGAGGAGTGGTCAGTAAAATCCAGACTATTACTGAAAATAATCAGGAGCAGTTGGCAACCCTGCTCCTGCATATTCGCCAAGTGCTCGGTGATTCAGCCCCTCTCCATTTTCAGGCCAGCGCGGCCGTCACTCTGAATTATTTTCAGTGAGCACTTCTATATCTCATGTCAGTTCCCAGTTCGAACCCATCACCGAGTGTCGAGGCTGCGACGTGCCGCCCATGCCGATGAGCAGCCCCCCTCCTCTGCTTTGCTATTAACCTTTCCTTTTACCAGAGTTACCCCTTTGTCCTGCTGCAGTTTGCAGTGCCTGATAGAAGCAGCTGCCTGTGGCCAAACGAACATCACATTTACATTTTCTTTCTTGAACCGAGGAGTGAGACGAGGAATTGCAGTAAATGATCTCCTCTTTCCCTTTTTTTTTTTTTTTTTACCTCCCCCCCCCCCCAATCGTCTTTAATGCATTGCCTAGAAATCTATTTCTTATCTAATTTTACTGGATGGATCAACAGGGCTGAGAATGTAACCCTTTGTCATCTATGGAAATCTTTTTATCCCATAAAAATGATTAGATTTGATGCAATTAGGATTATGAGGAGGTGGGGGGAGCCTGAGACACTGCCTTGTCTGCTGCTGGCTGCTGACACATTAACAGCCTGTTTATTAACTGCTTTACATTTGGGCTACGAGCAGCGCATTCTTCTGCCTGCTAAGCCCAGCACGTGCCCGATAGGAAACGGGAGCCTCACTTTTTCGGCTGGCCCCCTCCCACCTTTCTGCATATGAATCCGGGAGGAGGGATTTCACTGGAAACAAAACCTCTGCAGCGGCAGAAATGCACATTTCCATTCGCCGCTTCTCCCAGTGTGGACGGGGGATGCTGGAGCAGGGGACGCGTGGAGCTGCTCCTCTCCCTCCCTGCCCACTTTGTGCCACAGAATTGTGGGATGGCCAAAAAGATCTTTCAAACATCCTTTTGTGGTTTCCAATCTCCTGCCATGGGCAGGGACACTTCCATGACACCGGGATGCTCATTCCTTTGGATGGGCTTGAGAGGCAAAGATTTTTGTGTTCTGTTCCTCCTCACCAGAGCTGGGGCCGAGTTCCTCATCCTCCTCCACCAGTGTGACCCTGCTGTGCCTTCAGCTCCCACCTGTCCTGGGGGCAATTCATTTTGTGACATCATCTGCAACACTTTTTTCTCTCTGATGCTGCCAGAGGGAGAAGATGTGTGGGTTACATCCCAAAACACTCCCAAGCCCCCCTTCCACACCCCCTTGGCTGCGTGGGTTCCTCCCTGGGCTGACAGGGTGTGCAAGGCTCTGACCTGGCACGGACACCAGTGGGTGCCTCAGCACCCAGAGCAGCATGGCATGGGGACAGAGAAGGGCAAATCCCTCCTGGTTCCATGGCAAAACCCAGGGAGGCTCTGGCTGAGCTCAGGGAGATGTTTTTGTACCCCTTAGTGTCCCTGTGTGCTGATCTCTGTCCCTGCTGCCCTGCCTGGCCCTGCAGCTGCACAGGGGCACCCCTGGACACCCTCCTGTTTCACTCCTTTACATGCAGCTTTTCAAAGGTTGCTGCTCTGTCTTCACAGGAGGAAAATTTATTCCTCAGCTTCCCCGTTTGTGAATAACAGCTTCTGGCTGGGAGAGAACAGGGTCTGACTGTGAGTGATACCGGGCTCAAAGAAAAATTTTACATAAAAACAAAGGAATAAATTTACTGCAGGTCCCAGAAATTGATAAAACAATGTTAAATAAATCTGATACTGCAGAAACTTTGTGTGTAGCTTTCCCCTGTGAGCAGCATCTCCCTGTGAGAGGCACAAAGCTGTGTGTGGATGCCACAGATCTTCTCTGACACAAGTCAAAGGCCAAAATCCAGCCTTTGTTTCTCTTGATTGCCAGCACAGTGAGAATATTTAATTTCCAAACATTCCTGTGCTACTTAATAGCAATTTTGCCTGGTTTTGTTTGCAGATCACAAACACTCACGAGGGCATCACTGTTCACCCCACTCCTCTCTGCCTGTGCCAGTCATCTGCCTTTAATTGCAACCTGTTCCATGGCCTGAAGTGGCTAAAAATAACTTCAGCAGTAAGTTTAAGGCCAGCAGCTGCAGACAGCCGTGTGACAATGGGATCCCAGCAGTTGGCAGGGCCCTGCTGTGGGGATGCCAGCGTGGGGACAGCTGCTGAGCCAGGCTGGCAGCGCCCTGACAGGGCTGGGGCATTCCTGCTGCAGCCTGCCAGGGAAACACGGGGCCACAGCTCAGCCCCTGCAAGGATTTGCTTCAAAACTGTTCTTGTTTAACAATTTCCCTTTAAAAATCGGCTTCAGGGAGATCTGCCAGCCCAAAGCTCTCTCTGTGCCACGGCCTGAGAGTGTCTGTGTGTCTTGTGCTGAGGTTTTGCAGTGTTTTGGTGGCAGAAGAGGACACAGATGATTTTATTCTAGCAAAGGAGGTGGAATGTTGGCTCTTGCCTTTTTGTCAATGACTAGAGGCAAGTGAGGCTGGCTCAGCTCCTTCCTGCTGTGGGAGCACAACCATCCCCAGGATTTTATGGTAACTGGGATAACCCTTGGGCAGTACTGGGTTAATCCAGTCCATGACCAATTCTCCTTTTTCTCCTCCTCTCTCTTCTTCCTTTCTTGTGTTTTTTCACTGTGAACTGGAGAGGCTGGGCAGTGTTAAACCTCCCCCTTGCCCTGCACTGAAGGCAGGGAGCCCAGCAGCCCTCGTGAGCACCTCAGCACCCAGGCAGTGACCTTGCAGCTCGGCTCCAGCTCATCTCTGCACCCAGCAGAGCCAAAAGTGGGCTGGGGGCTGAGCGTGTGGGGGAGCTGAAGCTGATTTACCTTCCTCCTGGAGAGAGAAGCAGCCCCTGGTGAGCAGGAGCAGAGCAGTGTCCCCTGGCAGGCAGTGACCCAGACCTCAGCAGCACCTTCAGCTGCAGCAGGGGCTGATTTGGTGATTTACAGCTCCCAGGCAGCTTCCACAGGCACTCCTTGTGCTCCAGACAGATAAGCCCAAATCCCTCATTTGAAATGCCAGCAGCAAGACCCTTGAAGAGTTTATGCAAGGTCTTCCCATCTCTCCTGCCCTGCTGCAGCTCCCTTCCCTCCAGGGAAGGTGAAGGCCCAGCCTAAAGACACCTCAGGTTCTAAATGTGCCAATGTTGTGCCTCCCCCCTTGACTTCCAATTGAAAAAGATTACAAATAATGTTAAATAATATAGTTTATAACCTCAGGGCTGTTTTCAAACGCGTATAGACCAGTTGTCAACAGGCAGAGAGGAAGGGAAGGGAAATTATAGGCTGCACAAAAGAGGAAAGTAAAAGTGAAAGCTCCATAAAAGAAAGTGGAACTATTATGGAGCAAAATGCCAACTCATTACAAAACAGCCAAATAAGAGAGAAATACAGCTTTACCCGTAATAGCAGTTTACAAGGGAACATTGTATTGCAACATAACGGTGGTGCTATAATTTGCTCTAACAACTCCAATTATGCCTTTTATTGATTTGGCAACACATTTAATAGGAGTAGCCACACCTCTTGTGTTACAAATCATTAAAGGTGTTGAACAGTGTAATTTTAAAATTGTCCTTCTCCTACAGATGTCAGTGTGACAGCATAATTTCCCCTGATTTCTGCTATGTAAACAGTGCGTTACAGTAATTTCCCCCTTACAAAGCAGAAATGTTGTCAGCCTGGGTTTTTTTGTGCAGAAACATCCATTTAATATTTTCCCCCAGTCTACTCTCCTAATTGCTGGGTTTTTTTCCCTTTTCTGTCTTTTTTTTTAAACTTATCTTTGGAAGATAAACATGCTGATTTGCCATCTTCTACAGCAACCTTAATTGCTACTTAAATCTTCAATATGCACTTAATATCGGGGAGGTAAAACCCTTTTAGTTCAATCCTGTTCCACTTCACTCAAGTAGTGTTTCAGAGCTGGTTAAGAGTTGTGTATCTCCTGGCAGCAATTTTGACAGGTGATCCCAATTCCAGCAGCAGCTTCCTTGCAAAACTCAGCAAGTGTCAAGGAAAAGAATCAGAACTTTTTAATTTTCATGTTCTTTGTCACAAAGGGTCTAAATTTTGTGTAGGAATTGAAGAGAATCCCCTCTTAGTCTCAGGTGGGAAGGGATGGAACGAGATGGTCTTTAGGATCTTTTCCAACCCAAGCCATGATTCTGTGACTCACAATAAGCATTTGGAGAGACACAAGGCTGGGCTCAGTCACGAGCTCTGCCTTCCCCTGACCTGGAACAAGCTGGAAAAGCAGGACAAGGGACACAACAAGCCGGGTTTTGGCACTGATACTGCTGAAAAGCCAAAGTGGTGTCCATTGTGCTGGCAGAGCAGGGTGGTTTGAGGGTCTGGCTGTGCCTTGCAGGGACCTTTTCCAGTGCCCTGTGCTCCTGGAGCGTGGGGTGACCCCGGAGGTGCCTCCAGCTCCCTCAGCCCCCATCCCCAAGGCAGGGCTCCAGGCACCCGGCAGACAAAGAATGTGTTTCCCCTCTCTCTCCAAGCACTGACGTGTGTAAATGAACCTGACAAGCTCTTTGAAAAACAAATAGAGGCCACCAACCAAGCTTTTGGCACTCCAACACGCCACATGCTTACACCAAAAGTGCCACGCTGCCCTGCGTGCCCGCTCCCAGCGCCTGGCCCCGGGCAGCCCGTCTGCATTTGTCTGCCTCCAGCAAACTGTCTCATTAACAGCTGTGTGGGGAAGCAGGAGGGGGCCAGGAGGGATGGAGGGATGGAAATCCCCCAAGCCTGAGGAGGGTGACATTTTTCACGCCGAAGTGAGTAAAGCAGCTCCGTGTCCCGCTGCCAGCGCTGACCCCCGGCCCTGCCCATCTGGCAGCCCAGAACAAAGCGTGGTGAGCCGGCACCAGGGATGGGCAGCGGGGCTGCCAGAGGCTCCCCGGGGCTTTTCACACCCACGTGTGCCCCTGGGTGCCAGACAGAGCTGCCAGGCTCTGCCCTTCCCCTCCTTTGGACGTTGATTTGGGTTCAGGCAGGCGTGTGTGAACATCCCGGCTGTGGCTGTGGGAGAGATGTCCCAGCAGCTGGACAAGGGACCTGCAGTGTGAGGAGACCAACCCTCACCCACGGGACTGTGCTGTCCCCAGGTGTGGCCGTGCAGGGCCGGCTGGGTGCCCCAGCTGGGCACGGAGCAGGTTTTGGTCCTGGGCCATGGCAGCCGTGCGGGGCTCGGGGCTGGGACACCGGCCGTGGAAACTCTTCCACATCTGGAAGGCTTTGCAGCCAAGAGGGCTGGATTGCAGCAGGCAGTGCCAAGCAATCTGCAGGTGCATGGAGGAAAACAACGCTGGCGTTTGCCAAACAAGCTCCCTGGAATTGCCAGCCGTGCCTCGTGCTTGTGTGTTACAGCGGAAGCCAGGGCTTCGACTCCAGTGAGATCTGGGCAAATAATTAACTACCCGTGACTTCATTGGATTAATCTAAGCTTGTTTGTGGAAATTTGGTGAGCAAAGCCACTCTTGGTTTTCTCAGATGTGTAAACACATTTCTAAACAGCTCCTGGGAGAGGGCTGGGGCAGCAGTGGAGCGGCACGTGTGGGTCACGGTGACCCTGCCAGGGGACAGGAGCAGGGTCAGGCTCCTGGCACCAGCACCACGTTTCTGCCAGTTCAAAACAGCTTTTGTCCAAAAGATTTTTGTGCAAAAACCCTGCTCATGCAAATGCCCATGGGGGAAAAGGGTTAGTGAGGACTGGAGGAAACTGTTTGCAGATGAGGAGGTCCAAGGTGTGAGTGCAGCAGGAGGGGAGGATGGGGACAGCCACAGGGACACCACTGCTGCCATCTCCTCCCTGTGCTTCCAGAGAGCCCTGGCTCACCCCAGGATCCCCAAAGAGTGGAAAACCAGCTGAGCCTCTGGCTGCTGAGCCTGCTTCAGGTGAAGGAGCTGGAGGAGGGAGCAGTGAGTTTTGAAGAGCTCAAAGCACAGGAGCTGCCTGGTGGATCTGGGGTGGGGTCTGGGGACCAGGGCACTGAGCAGATGGATCCTTTTCCTGGGAAGACACAGCAAAATGAAAACACAACTCTCCGAAGGCATTAAACTATTGCTTCTTCCACGAAGTTTGGCTGTGCTAAAAAAGCCGAATACAATGAGCTTTCACCCCTTTTAGTGAACAACACGTGCGGGCCCTGGGGCCCCGCGGTGCCTTTGTGAGGCAGAGCCCGCCGGGTCCCGCAGGGACAGACGTGGGAAAGCCGGGACAGACAGCCTGGCTGTGCTGGGGCTGGGCTGGCCAGGGGCTCTGAGCTGGATTGAGCTCCCAGCTTTTCTGGGAAGGAAATTTGTTTTGCTAGAACTAATCATTGGCATGCATTTTTCATTAGTGTTATTATCCCAAAGAAAGGCTGCGGTAAAGCACTCAGATATTTGTTACCTCTGGGGGAATTTTACAAATTTACTGAATGGCAGCTCCTGTTGGTATTCTGCTGTGCTGCCTCCAAACTGATCTTCCCAATCAGCTCAGACTTAATGCCAAAGCCTGCTCAAATACACAAATCATATGAAACATTTCAGAGGCTTTGTAGAGCTTGGTTTGCCTAAGTCTCCTCTGGATGGAAATTGGGAATAATTTTGCTCTTCCCGGTTTATACAGCTGTTAATAGTGAGAATTATTCCCTGTGCCAGGCCCCTGGGTGTTCACCAGGTGGGTGTGGGATGTGCCAGGTGTGGGACGTGCCAGGTGTGGGACGTGCCAGGTGTGGGACGTGCCAGGTGTGGGATGTGCCGGGTGTGGGACGTGCCAGGTGTGGGATGTGCCAGGTGTGGGATGTGCCGGGTGTGGGACGTGCCGGGTGTGGGATGTGCCAGGTGTGGGATGTGCCAGGTGTGGGACGTGCCAGGTGTGGGATGTGCCAGGTGTGGGATGTGCCAGGTGTGGGACGTGCCGGGTGTAGGACGTGCCAGGTGTAGGATGTGCCAGGTGTGGGATGTGCCAGGTGTGGGACGTGCCAGGTGTAGGATGTGCCAGGTGTGGGATGTGCCAGGTGTGGGACGTGCCGGGTGTGGGACGTGCCGGGTGTGGGACGTGCCAGGTGTGGGATGTGCCAGGTGTGGGACGTGCCAGGTGTGGGATGTGCCAGGTGTGGGATGTGCCGGGTGTGGGATGTGCCGGGTGTGGGATGTGCCAGGTGTGGGATGTGCCAGGTGTGGGACGTGCCGGGTGTGGGACGTGCCAGGTGTGGGATGTGCCAGGTGTGGGACGTGCCGGGTGTGGGACGTGCCAGGTGTGGGATGTGCCAGGTGTGGGACGTGCCAGGTGTGGGATGTGCCAGGTGTGGGATGTGCCAGGTGTGGGACGTGCCAGGTGTGGGATGTGCCAGGTGTAGGATGTGCCAGGTGTGGGATGTGCCAGGTGTGGGACGTGCCGGGTGTGGGATGTGCCAGGTGTGGGATGTGCCGGGTGTGGGATGTGCCGGGTGTGGGACGTGCCAGGTGTGGGACGTGCCGGGTGTGGGACGTGCCAGGTGTGGGACGTGCCAGGTGTGTGCAGCCCAAAGGGAGGCTGGGGGTCTCTGCTGGGGCTGCTTCAAGGTCCCTTCCATGCTGTGATTCTGAGCCTCTCTGATCCCAGGATGTGCATGGGGTGATAAATAGTGAGAATGCAATCTGCTGGGTCGGGATATGGAATTCCCAGGGCTCGGGCACCGCTGGGCTCCTGCAGCACCTTCTGCAGGGGCTGTGCAAACCTGAGCAGTGAAGGCTGCAGGGAGGTCCCCAGGAGGGGAGAGGAGGCGATGGATGCACAGCAGTTTCTCTGTAAATGTATAGCACAGCAGAGATAATTTAAAAATAAGGAAAAAAAAAGTCTCTTGGCTTAGTGAGGAATCTTTACCTCAGCTTGGATATAAAACAAATTAACTGTGATGTAAACAGGAGGTTGAAGAGGCTGCAGCAGCGATTGCTGGTGGAAGGATATCGAAAGTAGGGTGATTCCTCTTTCAAAAAGATTTTGGTTCCATTTAAGTTGGAGATCAGATACTCCCAAGTAAAGATATAAATTATAAAGGCACTAAACTTCAGTACCAATAAGCTCCCCAAATTTATTTGCATTTGTTATCTGGCAGTTTCATTTACAGCGAAGAAACTTTCACTGTGGATCAGATCTTTTTAATATTTCCTCATAACTTCCCAGTGACAATCAGTTTTTCCATTAGGAGAGATCAGACACATAAGTAATACTGAGAGAGCTACATGAATACCAAGTCATTCATTAGGAGCAATGCCACTGCCATGAATGCTGAGTGAATAGACTGTGAGGGGACACTGCAAATTAAAGGTTATTCTGGGTTCATTAACTTCTGCACTCCTTTCTAAAACAAAACCTTGGGTGAGAGCAGCCTTTGACTCCTAAACGGAATCTCCTTGTTCCCTAATTTAAAAAATATTAACATCATTTAACTGTTTCCCCTTTCTGCTTAGAATGTGCAAGAAAAGAAGAGCTTGAATTAATGCTGGTGGAAGTGAGGGGCAGACAGAGCCGTGTGTGGTCAGGGCTCTGCTTTGCTTTCACTTTCACAGTGTTTGCCCTAATCTTGGCTCTCTAACAAGGATCCTGGGCACCGTGTCTAGTCCCTCACTCGACCTGCTGGAAGTGTTTAAAACCAACCCACAGCCCTCTGCAGGGACAGCAGTCAGACTGATGCAGCCTTTAGTATCCCATAATAGCTGGCTAACACGGCCTGGGTATGGAAATACAATATTTTTACCTGAAACACACTTGGCCTGCTCTCTGCTCTCCCACTTAACCAGCCAGGCAGAATCCCTCTCCTCGGAGCAGTGGATAAGGCTCTTTCAAACAGTGTCTCTAAAGCCCTTGGTAATTCCTGGATGGAGATATGAGAGAGCAGCTCTCAGCAGCTCACTCCAAAGCCAGCAATAATATTTCTTCCTTACAGAGTCTTATGTTCCTACTATTTTATTCTGATTTTCTGTTTGTGTACACGGGCTGCCTTTAGTCAAACAAAAAAAAAAAAGAAAAAGAAAAAAGCAGTGTGGTGGCAGCAGCAGTTTGTCTCTGCTGCAGACTCAGATGCCACAGGCTGCTCTGTGGCTGGGGTGGTGTCAAACTGTTTCTGTCCAAGCACCACAACTCAGCTTTGCTTTCCTGGGTGGGTTTTTTAAGGTTGGGTTGGAAGGGACCTTAAAGCTCATCTCCTTCCAACCCTCCCACCACGGTCTGGGACACCTTCTGCTGCTCAGGGCCATACCCAGCCTGGCCATTTGTCCTGTAGCTGTCACTCATTTGTGAGTGATGCCCTGGTGGGTGATGTGTGATTGGTTAGGGACCAACAGGCAAAACCTGAGCTTTGTGTTGGATGTTACGTGGGAGGAGCGGCTGCGCAGCCCAGCCTGTGATTGTTTCACTCATTTATTAATCCCAGGCAATTATTCCCTCAAGTTCTTGGGGTAATAGCTGCAGGTGATTCCATCCCGTTGGTGATGGAGAAGAGTGACTGAGTCACCAGCGAGGAGCTTTAGTTTGGAGCTGAGGAGAAGAGGTGCTCTGTTTTTCTGGATTTTTTTGGTTTAGTCGTGCTCGTTGCTGTGGCTGCAGAGCAGGAGTCACTGAACTCGCTGGGCTGGTTTGCCCTTCTCACTCAGCCTCCACAGCTTAAACCTTGATTTAGGAAAGCTCAGAGCTGCCAGCCTCCCCTCCTTCCAGCAGAGCGTTAAGCACCCCCTAATTCCAAGTGCCCACCCAGCCTCCAGCTGGGAAAACCAGCGAGCAGCCAAGGTCAGAGCTCCCCCCGAGCTGCTCCCACCTCTCCCAAGGCTCTGGGAGTCGCTACCACCTTCCTGCCATGGGCTGGAGGATGCCCTGGCAGCCCCTGGCACACGGAATTCCCGGCTTGCCAAGGCACGCCTTGCCGGGCAGCGAGGCGCAGCCGGCTCGGACCGTGTTCCTGCAGGGAGCGGGGAGAAGCTCTCGTCTGGTTTGGTTTTTCCTCCCTTTCCCTACATGAGTGAATCTGTTCAGCTCTTTAACCTGCGAGCCGGAGGAATTCTCAGCCAGCGACAATGGGAGGCTCTGGAGCTGGGGATGAGGGAGGTGGAGAGGAGAGAGGCTGGGAAAACGCCTGCGAGGTGGGGCTGCCTGCCGAGAGAAAACACCCTCCCGAATTTCGGCAAACCCTGCTGCTGCTGGGAGGCGAGAGGTTAAAGTGAGGCACAAAAGTTTGTGTCAGCCCTTTTTGTGATTTCCCCTTCTCCAGCCGCCTCCTCTCCTCCGCTTTCTCCCCCGCCCCGGCGCTCCGTACCCCCTCCCCGGCTGGGAAGAAGGAGGTTTGCTGTCTTTGTATTTTAACTGTAGCAAAAAGATTAAATTGTTTACGAGCTGCGAGCCCCGGCTGCCTGGATGAGCTGGGAGAGACAAAGATAGACAGTCTAATTCTCCGGTGTACTTTGTGCTTCCGTCCCCCTGCGCTGCCACTAATTCTTTTATCTGGCCCCAACACTCCAGGCATTATGTGCATTCATAAAAAAAAAAAAAAAGGAAAAAAAAAAGAAAAAAAAACTAAAAAAAAAAATTCCTAACTGAAGCAGGCAAAATTACTGTTCTCTTCGCTTTACCTCTGATAACAATCTCTTGAATACTGATTACTTTTTTTTTCCCCCAACACAAAGCGACCAACACAAGTTGGTCTTTAACCCTTTATCTTTAGCAAGCAGAAAGACACGAGGAACATCTTACTCAGTTGGAAAAAAAAATAGCATACAGAAGAATTACTGTTATCTCCTAGCCAGAAGAGGAACAGCAGAGATAAGAAAAGCCTGAAGAATTAAAAGGAACGTTGCATTTGGGCTGTAAATTCGTGCTGAAGCTGGTTCTATTTGTCTGTCACTAGGGTTCATAATTTTTCGAGGTTGTTTTGATAGACTTATTGTGAAGACTGCATAGAAAACTCATCAGCATTTGTTGCCTCTGAGCATTATTGTCAGTGGTAACCGCATGGTTATAGACTGGAGGAAGATAATGGTTGAAGTATAAAGGAGATAAAGGCAAAACCTCTTCTCATTAAGGGCTATCTCCACCTCTGCAGACTCTACAGTATTGAGTGACTGGCGCTGGTGCATTGGGCATAAATTATAGCAAAAAAACCTAAAGGCAGCATCATTATTTGGAAAAAGTTATAATGACATGCCACGGGCTTAAGACCTATTTACACCAAAGAGGGACAATAAATCCAGAGGGGGCTCGGTGTGGAGTGCCCAGCACTGCCTCCCCATCGATTGGAGCTGCTGCAGGGAGCTGCTCTGCCCGGGCCACGTCCCCCTGCAGGGCTCCTGCACGCCCCAGGGCACGCCGATGGAGCCAGGCAAGGGATCCAGGGCAAAAATGTCCTTTTGGGCTGTTTGAACTTCTAATTTGGAGAAACACACCCTGGGCAGGTCTTGCCCTGGAGGTCAGTGCAGCTGAAGTCACCTAAAAGGGCTGTGGCAGTCTCTCCAGTTCTTCCCTGGTGCCATTGCATTGCTGCCCTGCCCTTCCCATTTATTTTTTCCAGATTGCTGTCCTGCAAAGGGATAAAGTCTCCTTCCCATTGCTCTTTCTGGTGCTGCTCTTTTCCCTTTTCCATCCTCAGTTGCCTTATGGTTTGATCTCTTTATCTTCAGCGTGGTGAGGGAAGAATTATGTTCAAACTCCAGCCAGGTCCACAGCAGATAAAGCACACTCCTAAAGTTGCTTTTATTGGGCAGGATTGTAAAGAACACTCTGTACACCTGCAACACTGGTTATCTGGAGCTTGCACAGGTACTTTCTAAACTGGAATGAGTTTCTGAGGAGGAGGAGGAATTTTTGTACTTGAGGAACAGAGGCTGGGTGGAGCTGGGGGGGTTTGCTGGCAGAACTTGCCTTGCCTGGACCCAGAGCCCTGCTGGAATCACCACCCCAAGTGCCTTTGTGGTGGCTGTGCTGGATTAGCGACCCAGAGGCTCCTGATCTGCTCTCCATATGGCACATGGAGGGTGAGGGTGCACCCGCTGCTCTCTATTGTGTCTCAAGGCTGATCAGATGGGCAAGTCCCCAGGATCCAGCCCGGGCTGGGCTCCCCAGCCCATCCAGTTCAGATTTGCTGCCCTTGCTGCTTCCCTCTGCCTCCATGCCGTGGAGCAGGCAGGGCTGTCACCTGTGGGTCACAGCCCACTGACTTTGTCACATTGTGACATTCACACAAATCTTCCCTTGCCATGGAATCCCAGAGTCCCAGAATGGTTTGGGTTGAAGAGGCCTTAAAGCTCATCTTGTTTCATCCCCTGCCATGGGCAGGGACACTTTCCATTATCCCAGGTGGCTCCAAGCCTTGTCCAGCCTGTTCTTGGACACTTCCAGGGGTGGGGCAGCCACAGCTGCTCTGGGCACCCTGTGCCAGGGCCTCACCTCCCTCACAGGGAGGAATTTTTCCCTGTTATCCATCTGACCCTGCCCTCTGGCAGTGTGATGCCATTCCCCTCCTGCTGTCACCCATGTTCCTGTAAAAGGTCCCTCTCCATCTTTCTTCTGGGCTCCCTTCAGGTGCTGCAAGGCCGCACCTGGGTCACCCAAAGCCTTCTCTTCTCCAGGCTGAGCATTCCCAGCCCTCCCAGCCCTTCCCCATTGGGTGAGGGGGTAGAGCTGGTCTGTCCCACCCTGGCAGAGCCTGTCCCACTGCAGGAGGGAGGGATGTCCCTGCCACCCTCCTGCTGGGCCTGGAAGGACAGGGACACACACTCCTGGCACTTGTTTAATCGGGCGTGATCCAGCGGATGCCTGGCAGAGAATTGGCTCCATCCATAACTCTGGGAGAAGATTGTGAGGAAATGTGAGTTCTGGTTCCATTTCTGAGCTGCCTATGACATAGTGGCCGGTCTGCAGGGAGATAAGGGCAGCAATGAGGCTGTTGCACTTGATTTGGAGGTTGTTCTGCTGTTGCCACCAACTTATTGATAATTTTGAGCTTCACTACAAATCAAGGCAGGCCCAGAGTTGGTTGTTGGTATCCAGTCTGTGTCCCTGGCCTCAGCTTTGCCACTGGCGCTGAGATGGGAGCCAGCTCCAAAGCCAGGTTGTGTCAGCTCTTCTGGCACACCTGGGGTGCAGCAAAGGGGGGTGGAAGGTTTGGGGACAGTGACAGGGTGGGGCACTGCAAGTGCTGAGGGTGAAGCTGCTGGGATTGGGGCCTTGGGAGGCCAGTGGGACACGTTCCCACCTCTGGGGGAGGCGGATGTGCAGTTCCACGGGGATGGAGGCGTTTGGGGGAGCTCAGGAATTTCCTGGCAGCGCCTTTCCCGGGTGATTGGCAGCTGGCAGGCAGGAGGTGGCTCTGCAGATGCAATGTTTGTGGCTCTGTCCTGAGTGGGCTTTCCAGATCAGTGATAACCCCAGGGCTGGCTGAAGAAATGTCACTCTAAATACAGGTATCGACCTCAATAGAAATATTTTCATTTTACAGTGTGAAATGCCAGCAACGTTATCTACCTGATGGCTCACAGATTATAATGTCTGTTCCTTCCCAACACAGGTACAAGCCTTCCATTCAGGCTTACAATAAATACAGACATGGGTTGCAGTAATATTTCATTTTTGATGGCATAGCTGTGGGTTTTGATTATATAAATCAGGCTTTAGAAAAGGAATACAGCTTTGTGACTGACTGAATAAATAAGTAAATGCAAATGTAAAAGTCCTTACAAATAATAATAATAATAATAATCATGATAATAAACCCCACAGCTTTCGAATGGACATTCAGGATCAGCTAGAAAACATTGCACTCTTGGTGTGAATAGGAGAAATCAGTTGGGTGCAGCATGCAGGCGGGTTCCTGATAAACTAATGCTCCTTCACACAATTTACAATCCAACTGAATTCATTTGCATGACAAAATTGGCTCGGGTATTCATGTGTTGCAGCAAGACAAGTGTAACATTACAAAGAACAAGTAACCATGGGGAAGGTTAATGCAGACAATAAGGAAATACAATGACATGAATCGGGTTCTTCTTTTGCCAACCTTTTATCTGAAATAGAAAAATAACAAGCTCCCACCCCCCATTCCTCCTTGGGAATAAAAGAGTTGTTTTATGGAAATGGGGGGAGGGAGAAAATGTGCAAAGTTGGCAAATAAAGATCTGTAATTTCTCTTTTCCTACCTCACGGATTTGCAACGTGTGTGCAGGGAAGGTGGGAGAGAGGAAGGCCGGGATATTGTTATTTTGGAGGAGGATGTTCAGCCAGATGGAGTCCATCCATCAGTGAGGGACACGTGCCTGGGAGCTGTACTTAAACATCCCGGGCAGCTCTCTGCCCTCGGGCTGGATCCCATCCTCCTGAGCCGAAACTCCAGCTCTGTCAGCTTAGGCTGAGCCCAGCTGGGGTGAGCACAGGGTCTGCTTTGTGAGGACACTGATGGTGCTGAGCAGTCCTTGCAGTCATTTCTGTGCCTGCGTGGGCGTGGGGATCTTCTGAAGATGAAATTCCCCTCTGGCCTCTCAATACTCAAAATTCCAGATCACTGCACAGGTTTCTGTGAATGCAGAAGGTTTTTTTTCCCCCATGTGAGGATAGGTCCACGTGGGATGGCTCTGCCATTAGACACAGATGATGATCCAGGCAGGGTTTGTGTGGAATGACATGGGCAGAGTTTCCATTGCAACCTGAAAAGCACATTATTGGTTGTTTAGTGAAATTCATTTTTTTAAAAAGAATTCCAAAGGATGCAGAATGTGTTGATTTTTCTGGACTCGTGTCTGTGGGATGAGTCCGTGCCCTTGCAGGTGTGGGTTTGCTGCAGAGGCTGAAGGGCTGTGAAGCTGCTCCAGTGCAGTGGTTTGGAGGCCTGTGCGTGTGTCCCCTTCGCAGGGGTGTGGTTTGGTGCGCACCAAAACGGGTTTGATGGCTCCTGGCTGGAAGAGTTGGGCTGGGGGAGCACCAAGGGCCAGCCCTGAGGGTTCCCCTGTGCTCAGAGACCTCTCTGGGCTGGTGCTGCCTTTCCCTCCCCACTCCACTGCGAGCACTGGGCAAACCTCTTGCAGCAGGAGAGGCTCCTCTAAGTGCAAATTCTAATTATTCCAGCCCAGAATTGCTGGGAGAGGAGAGCTGTGCTGGCTAATTGGCTAAATGCTCGGAGCTGGCTGGGAACAAGGAGCATGGCACTCAGAGCAGAGCTCCTTCTCCTCATTGTTGTGCAGCTGGAGTGCTGAGCTCCCTTTCCAGCCGGGATTAGAGCTGCCCGGGCTCTCACCCAGCACCAGGGCCCCTCTTTAGATCAGCTCTGCTCGCCTCCACAGCAGCCTTGGCCCTCAATTGCCTCCTGCAACAAACCCCTAACAAGTTGACAAACGACTAATTTTAATTTAATCTTTCCGTTTCCAACTTAATGATGGAAAGAAAAAAAAAAAGCAGGGAAGGAAGTGCTCCCCCACATCTTCCCTTCACACCGCTGGTTTGATGGGGAGTTGCACTGCTAAACTGGAGAGGAGAGCAATAAGAGCCTTAGGTTTTTGAATTAAATTTAACCCTGGGGTGCCACTGCTTCAGAGCCTTTGGAGGCAGAGTTGTAAATCATGGCAGCAGATTCTGCTTCTGATGAGCACTTCCCATCATGATGACATTTAAACTATTAATTAATTAGGAGAGAGCAAGATGAGAAGATTTGGAATTCTCCCCTTTGGATAATTACTGTCGAACACATTTGTTACTGTAATGAACGAACAGGATGTGACTTCAGCCCTGCATGTGGGTCTTCTCACATTATTATTATTTTAGTCCACCTTAAAAGGAGAAGGAGAGGGTTTTTTCCTTGCAGCCCTGGGTGGAAGTAATCTGTGTTGTAGCATTTTAGCAAAGCTGGGTTTGGGAAGGAGGAAATGGGCAATGGCCTGAGCTGAGTCAGATATTCTGAGAGCTGGAGTCTGGCTGGGCTCTCCCGGGGCAGGTCCAGCCTGGCACTGCCCCGTGGGCAGCTTGAGGCCACCCAGCTCCTTCCCAAATCCATCAGGGCTGAGCACAGCCTTCTTTGGAAACTTATTTTGGGCAGAGCCCCTGAGCCAGGAGTGTGCAGGGGGCTGCAGTGGCTCGGGCTGTGCTGGGGGAGCCTGCTGGAATGGTGGAGATAACCATTCCAAAATAACCATTCCAGAATAACCATTCCTGAATAACCATTCCAGTATAACCATTCCAGAATAACCATTCCAGAATAACCATTCCAAAAACCATTCCAGAATAACCATTCCAGCATAACCATTCCAGAATAACCATTCCAATAACCATTCCAAAATAACCATTCCAATAACCATTCCAGTATAACCATTCCAGAATAACCATTCCAAAATAACCATTCCAAAAACCATTCCAGAATAACCATTCCAGAATAACCATTCCAATAACCATTCCAATAATTCCAAACCCTGCACACTGGCAGGCTGAACCACTGCCCTGCTTCCCATCCCTCCTTCCCACCTCCCCTTCAGGAAGATCATTTGGGAGCTGTCCTGGTTCTCCCCGTTTCCCCAGGATTTTGTCCCCTCTCAGAGCAGCCCCTGCTCTCTCTCCCTGCTGCTCCCTGCCAGCAGAGCTCCTTGTTTACCTCTGCAGTGCTCATATGCCCTTTGCAGATAATCAATCTTGCCTGGCAGTATCAATTAAAACGAAGTGGGGATGTTCCACGTACCTTGGTGTGGAAATTTAACTCCAGTTGTACTCCCACCTGGAAAGGCACATTTCAGAGCTGCTGGGCAGGATGCTCCCAGTGTCCAGTGGCACTTGAACCACGGGGACACGTCTGGGGTGGCTCCCTGGTGCTCCCAGTGTCCAGTGGCACTTGAACCACAGGGACACGTCTGGGGTGGCTCCTCGAGGGGAGTTCCTCACGACAGACATCAGTAATGCAAGGTTTAGGCAGAACCTCTCTGCTGAGGACACTGGGATTTTGTGCCATGCTAAACCCTTTCTTTTTGGGGGTTATCTGGGGTGTCCAAGCAGATAAATAAATCAATATCCTGCAGGCCTGGGGGCTGGGGCTCCCTGCAGCACCCCCTGGAGCCCCAGGGTGGAGGGGATTTCTGGTGTTTTGTCACCTGGACTGCCAGACACTGCATGGGCCTGATTTTCCAGAGGAGAGAGCTCTCTCCCTGGTTTTTCAGCAGCTGGCCCTAGAGAATTATCCTCAGCTGATCCAATGATTTTTTTTTTACACAGAAACATTTACATTTGTTATTTTAAGCAGAACTGTCTCTAGGTACTCCTTTGTCATCTTACTCATTTTAACTTTCCAAAGAGTTTCTTTTCCTCCTGGATGTTTCCATGACCTATTGATATTTTTCTGTTTAAATGTCTCTGTTCAAAGTTGTGGTGGTTTTTTGGTGTCCTAAATGAAGTGAGTTTGGGCTCCCTCTCAGTTCCTGGTGTACGAAATCCCCCTGGAAGGAGCTGCCATGCTTTAACCTGGATTTTCTCCTCAGAACTTTTGCCACCTGGGACACTGATCTTTCCATAGACAAGCTGTAGACTTGGTACTGTTAAAAATAGAAATCCTAATTCCTTTTGTGGAAAATCAGATAGTCTTCCCAGTGGAAAAAGAAGTATTTTTAATGTGCTCTTGCAGGAGAGCGACAGCAAAATTCTCTGGGTTTTAATCTTTGCTTCTTTTTGTCACCATGATTCAGAGTGAAGGGTTCTGTCTTTGCTCTTATTTCTGGAAAACCCAAACAAAAGCATTTCCAGGACCTTAAATGACATTGCTCTTTTTTTCCTTCTCCCTCCAAGTACAACCAGTAAATGATTTTGCAGCTCTGATTCCCCCCAGCTCCGTCCCTCCAGGTGGGTTTGGGCAGCGGGCTGGGGATGCCCTTGGTCAGCCCTGGAGCAGAACCAGCCCTTTGTCCCTTTGTTCCCCAGTTCTGGGCCTTGGGGTCAGCAGGGCCCTGGGGGCTGAGGGCCCCAGTGCTGCTCCCCAAAGGGGTTTGCAATTAATGCCTTCAATTGTGGAGCTCTGCCAGTGCCCACGGGAGACAGGGACCCAAAATGACACACACTGCACCCTCGAGGGAATTCATGCCAGAGGGAAGGTCAGCACAAGCTGGGATTTATTTTGTGTCATGATCAGTGGTTTTTTTATTTAAAATTCCCGTGATTTAAAAAATATATAGTGAAATGGACCAGAAATACCATGTGTTTGTGGAAAGGGCTAAAATGAAATCTAACTGGAAGAATATTTGAGGGGGGTGATGGAATTAATTTGTTTGTGTTCTGGTATAAGCCAAGATGATGCCAAAACCCTTTGGAGACAGATAAATGCTTCATATGGGAGGCAGAAAACATACAATCAGTCAGCAACAATCATCTTTCTGGAGATTCCAGATAATCCAGGCTTCAAAGCAAAACCTGTGTTTTGGAATATTCATTCTCTGATATTCAAACATCCAACTTTGTTCTTCTAATTATTATTATTCTTTTGATGTTATATCAGACAAGTGCTATAAGGGTCTTAAAAAGGGCAAAATAATTATTTCCTTTATATCTTAATACCCATGTGATGCAGAGGCTTTGGTGGAGAAAGGAATATTTTTTTTGACAAATCCAAAGGGGGAAGCTTGGCAACATGGTACAGTTGAGTGTAACCATAAATAAAACCCTGTGTGAATTCCCCCTTGGAGACACTACAGATCTATTGAACAGGGCACCCTCTCTATAAAAATTGTTCTTGAGAGGTAATAGCAAGCTATACATTATGAAAAAATATAGCACAGGGATTTGCTGTACTTGGAGCAAAACTATGAGAAAAATGGTGGGAGGTAATAAGGGATTGTCGTTCCATCCCATTAGAAATGTGTTTTATTCCAGACACCCAGATTTTATCTTCCCCCTGCACCTGAATTAGAAATGAAACTGCCAACTTTCTAGGATGTGCAAGGATCCACACAGTAATGTGTTTGGGGGTTTATTCCTTTTTTTCTTTTCCTTTTTTTCCCTTCCCTTTTATTTTTGGGAAACTAATTAGGGCCAGCATAGATAAAGCACACTGTGTGTTATGAGCCTGTAAATAACAGAAAAGGGTTTTCTTAGGAAATTAGCACTAGGACACACAGGAAGCTATGAAATCAAATGCCACAAATATATACTGTATTCTCTCCATAGATTAAAATAATAATAAAAAACCTCTAAACCCAGCCATATACAGGAGGGAATCCTCGAGGATTGGACTGGCACAATCCTGTAAAAGAAGAAGTTCAGTAAAAAAAAATCCACTCATTTCTAAAGAAATTTCCCAGATTAGATTTGTAAATCAAAAACCAATATATAACATGCAAGAATTGATCTGTTTTATATTCCTCAGTTACATTTTTGTGAAGCACATTTAGAAGATTTAGAACGTATTTGCGCCTGCTGGTTGAGCCATTATATGCTTGAGTTCATACATCTATTTGTGAGGCTATAAAACAGGCATCGACTACCCATGTAAATTGTGTTCTCCACAATAAATTATATGCATACTTGCAAAAATACATAACTGCTGTTGGTTGGCTTACGTAGGCTGAATACTAATGATGTTTAAAGTTGTATTGTCCCTCTTCTCGGGCCTAATTTAGCCTCTACATCAAAAATTATGTAGGAAAAAACACTTTATCCTCTCACTGAGAAATAAAATGGCACTTACGGGCATCCACATATCTTTCTTTTATGAAACACCACCATTTTCATACTAATTTTAGCTGCAGAGGGTTCATGGCAAAGTCTGTCTCGTGCAAACCTCTGAGGAGCTTCAGTGTGTGCACACACACAGCTCTGTAAAATGGGATTTTGGGGGCTGATAGGGATGGGCTGGGGCTTGTGCACGTGAGACAGGCTCACAGACAGAGGAATCCTTCCTGGCACTCCGGGTATGTTTAATTCCTGAAGTTCAGGGAGTGTTTTAGCCACACCCCAGGGCTCAGGGCAGGGATCCTGGCACACCCTGGCATGCTCCTTGCTGTGCCTCTTGCTCTCCCCTCCCTGCTGCCCATCACAGCAGCACTGCCTTAATTAATTGATTTTTCCCTTATTTCATTTGTCCTGAGAGCTGGGGACGGGCCTGGCCCATGCCCCCAGTTTGGGACATTTGCTGTGGCGGGCTGGCACAGCCCCTGGCACTCTCCATTGTTGGTGGCAGGGAGCAGGGATGGCTGAGGGTGCTGGGGAACCTTCCCAGTGCTCCCCTCCCATGAGCCCTGGCCCTGCCCTCCCCTCCTCGCTCTGCACTCCCCTGATAACATTTCCTACCTCTTCCCAGCCTCTTCCATTAACCTGCTTTATTTATTACTTTCACCAGTTATTCTTTCCTTGCTGTTTCTGCACAGATCTCGTTCCTCTCCAGGTTTTACCTCCCTCAGTGTATTTTCCCCTTTATTCCTGTGTGTCTCCATCCCCTTCCTGCTGTTCCAGTGCTTCCTCCAGCACAAATTCCATGTCTGTGCTGCTGTATCTCTCCCTGAGCAATGGATCACTGCGAGGCTCCCGGGTACCCCAAGTGGGAGAGGAGAATTTCCCCGTCCTCCTTCCCCGTGTGGGGAATATGGAAGCTGTCACACACTTCCTCTCCTGCCCAATGATGTGTAGGAGCACAATATATCCCTTTTATTGGGCTCACAGCCTGGCAGAGGAATGAGAGAACGAAGTAACAGCCTCCTTCTTCCTCACCCAGAATATTCAGATTTCCTTTTGTCACCCCCATCCCGGCTGGGATTGCCAGGAGCCCTCTGGAGAAGCTTGGTCTGTGTCTCTGGGGACAGACACAGGGACAGCACTGTCCAGTGCCACAGGGATGTGCTGAGGCTGCAGGAGCTGCCTCCAGGCACAGCTTGGGCTGGAAACTCAGCTCTGCTTTCCAGCCCAGCCTGTGCCACTCTCATGCTGAAATGAGGCTGAATCCCAGGCTGTATCCCAGGTTTTATCCCAGGCTGTATCCCAGGCTCTATCCCAGGCTGTATCCCAGGTTTTATCCCAGGCTGTATCCCAGGCTCTATCCCAGGTTTTATCCCAGGTTTTATCCCAGGCTCTATCCCAGATTCTATCCCAGGCTGTATCCCAGATTTTATCCCAGGTTCTATCCCAGGCTCTATCCCAGATTTTATCCAAGGTTTTATCCCAGGCTCTATCCCAGGTTTTATCCCAATTTTATCCCAGGTTGTACCCAGGACCAGCACAGCCAAACCCTCCCAAAAGCAGGTCACAGGGTTTGCTTTGCCAGGGCCCTGAGCCGGGAGGGGAGGAAGGGGCAGGTGAAAACGCACTCAGAATGAGGGCCAGAAGGGATGTGATGTGCACAGGGGTTTGTACGTGGTTTACACACATCCATACAATTTTCTTTTTTGTTTTTCTTTGTGTGTGATTAAACTTTTAACTTCTGGAGAAAAAGTCACTCCTGGAAGGGCTCTGAGAGGTGCAAAGAGCACGGGAGTTGTTGGGGTTTGTGGGCCGGGGCAGATTTGGTACCCAGGCTGTGGAAGAACAGGGTACACACGTGATGACAAAGACAATTCCACCCCATTCACACCCTGCACTGATTTATTTGTGGTCACCTCTCTGGGAGTCTGTGTGGCACAGCCTCAGCACCGAGGCACTGCTTGGGAAGGGGTGGCACACCTTGGCAGAGGAGCAGCTGCTTTTGGGGGCAGCACGGGGTGTCTGTGTCCTAACAGAGCACAGCTCTGCGAGTGCCTGAAGTGCAGGAAACCCTCCCAGGCCAGGGAGGGGCTCACGGCCCCTGTCCCTGAAATCCACCCTCACTGGGCAGAGCAGAGCCCCCCAGGGTGGGTCACAGCCCCCTAGGCAAGAGTTTGCTTTGACACCACAGAGTCTCGGAGTTGCAGTGGCTGACAAAGTAACCCAGATATAATTTTCCTTTGTGTCAGTTCTAGCCACTAAAATTAGTATTAAGAGACACAGAAAGCTCAGTGGAGTTTTCCCAGTTTATCCTGCGGCTAATCTTTTTATATCTCTTTTTTTCCCCCTTCTTTAAAATCAGGGGGAGGGGAAGCCCTTTCATTCCCTGCAGCTGGCATGTCTAAACTCCTAACATATGTGCTTCTTATCCAACATACAGTAGCTTAGGACTTTTCAAAAACACAGAACCCCTGAATCCAATAAAATTGCAAATTTCACTGTATTTCACAATATCCTAAATAAACATGAACAGCGTGCATTTCTCTTTCTGGCATCAAATATTAATCTGTCCGTGGTCGGAAATGTGCTTTCCATCTTGTGTGCGCTCACATTGGGTAAACACTTGGGAGATTGCTATTCCAGACCTTTCATTCTCTCCTAGAGTCAAGAGCATGACAAATTTTTCTCCTAATTACACCTGCCACTGTTTGCCTTCTAATACTGTAAATCCTCCATCACATAGTTTTTCAGATTCAGGATTAGGTTCCTTCTCTGTCATACAAATGATTGGAGGTGCAGTGAGCAATGCACATTAGCAATGTTTAGGGTGGGTTGTCTCTTTTCCCTAAGTGAGGGATCTGCGTGCACAGAACTCCATCCACATTTGGTGTGTGGTGTTGAAAGGACTCTGGGCTGGTTTTTCTGCATGTTTGGAGCAGCAGAGCCCCTTCCCTCTGTCTGAGAGCACAGCCCTGTGCTTGGCTCTGCTTCCTGCTTTATCTGGCTCTGGCTGATCCTGGAAATCACATTATTCCCCTGGTCTCCAAGAGTGCCTGGTCCCTCTCTGGCTGCAGGGAGGAGGTTTAGCAGAAGGATGCCAGCAAATAGAAATGAAGTAGCAGAGGGTCCTGCCAGCTGTGGCAGTGTCCCAGGGCAGGCTGGACAGGCCTTGGAGCAGCCTGGGACAGTGGAAGGTGACCCTGCCATGGCAGGGGTGGCACAGGATGGGCTTTAAGGTCCCTTCCAAGGCCAGCCATGCTGGGATCCTGTGATCCAGGGATGTGTTTCTGCAGGCTGTGCTGTGTTTGCTGGATTTTGCTCAGGCTGTGGAAGTGAAAGCAGGCGGTGGGAATGTGGGGAGACACAGAACAGCAAGGGACAGGAACCCCAGCTGCCCCTCCCTGGGTCCCTGCTCCGCCTTGCAGGTGGCAGAGGATGGGGGCAGCAGTGCCTGCAGCATCTCTCCTGCTCTGCCTGTTTAAGTGAGAGCCTCTTGGGCAAAGAGGCCGTTTGGCTTTGCTGCTGCAAACCCTCCATTAACGCCTTGCAGCAGGGGGGCCCAGAAATTGGGCCAGCTCCGAGCTAAACGAGAGTTAATACACAAATGATGAGCTGGGAGAGAGCAGAGCTGGTGAAGGACACGCAGCGAGGAAGAACAGCAGCAGAGATGGCCACGGTGCCTGTGTGCCTGTGCTCCAGCTGGGCGTGAGGAGTTTGCACATGGCTTTGGGAGGTGTGGGTGTCCCAAAGCAGTGTGTGTGTGGCACAGAGTGACCCAGGGACAGGGTGACAGGATTGCTCCTGCCCCGAGGGTAAATGATGTTTCAGTGCAGCTCCAAAGGTCAGGCTGGTGCTGTGGCAAAAATCAGTATTTTTGCAGTATTTTTGGGGTGTGGGAGCCTTGCTCAGGGTTCCAGTGCGGGGAATAAATTGAGGGCTTGAGCCTGGACAGAGGGAGTGAGACAATTCCTTGATTCCCAGGTAAATCAGCTGAGCTCCCTGTGGGTGGATGGAGCAGCATCTCCCTTCCTGCCTCTCAGCACTTGTTTAGCCGACTGCCAAGGAGGCAATAACTCCTTCACTCCTAGCAGGCTTCCAAAACTTACGTATTTTTATTGGCAACCTGGGCAGAAGGGAGGAATTAGGTTCATTATAAATCAGTCTCAATTTTTAAAATGTAAGTGACAAAATCGCCCTCTGCCTGATCTGTTTCACAAGACTGTTTGGCTATTTTAGATTCTCTTTTTCTTTGAGAAGCGGGGAGATTGAGTAAATTAACTTTACTTTGTTTGAAAAATTCTTGCTGGCAGGAAAAGCTTTTTATTTATTCATTATATAAAATCCAGTCTTTCTTCTGGCTGTATCCCTTCAGGACAGCCCCTTGAAGGCTGTGGCATGAGCACCTCCACTTTGGATGGGGCACTCAACACACAGCATTTAGGGCACAAATATTGGATTATTCCTGCACCCCAGCACAGCTGTGAGAATATTACTTTCATAGCGCAATTAAACCTGAATTTAAGCTCAAAATTCCAGGGTGATGCTGGGGTGGATCAGTCCTTTGTGAAGCTTCCGTAACCTCAGCCGTGGTCCCACTGATGGAGAGGTGCCCGTGCCACTGCAGAACCCGCCCTGCTCGGCTCGGTGCCCTTTGTGCCCGGCTGCCATCCCAGCACCATTCCAGGGCTGGAAGGGGCTGGATGGCCGGGCACAGCCCGTGATTTACAGCGGCCGGGAGGGGCTGTGCCTGTGACCTGCTTGTGACCCCAGCAGAGAGCGAGGCAGCGTTTGGGTGCAACACAAACAAAAGGTTAAATGCTCCGCATCCCTGCTTGGACAGAGCCAATCGCTCTGAAGAGTCCGTGTCCCCCCTTTAATTGGTTCTTTATTTCATGTAATATTTCTTTCTCCTGCCCGTGCTCACTCTCCCCTGCACTTGTCCACGCAAACTCGCCCACTCGCCCTCCTTAAAACATTTTAATATCACCGAGCCCCGGATAACATCTCCATCACACGCGGCACCTTTAACGAGTTCCATCTCTCGAGGCTTCCAGCGCTCTCTTCCAGGGCTGCTGCCCCGTTTTTCCGTGGGTGGAGAACGCGGCTCCTGGCACGGGGCTGTGCCTTGGCAGCTCGGGCACAGCCGGGGAGGGGTCCCTGCCTCCTCCCGGGGTGGTCGCCGAGCTCCCGGAGCCCGGGGACTCACGGACAATGCGCTGCACATCAGCAGCGCAGGGAGCAGAGTGGCAGAGCATCCCTGGCTTTTGTCTCCTGCCCGCAGCGAGGAGAGGAGAAGCGGAGCTGCCCCTCTCCTCCTGCCCTTCCCCGGCAGGAGGAATCCAAACCCATCAAATGTGTCTGCTGGAAAGCTCCCAGAAAAAGTTACCTTCTCACTGTGCCTGCTCTCGCATCATCACCCCGCTGTGGGGTTTTTAGAGAGCGCGTAGGGTAAAGGTAAAATGGAAGTGTTCGAGGTTTGTCCTGGCAAAGAAGGATGCCAAAAATCCCAAGGCAGATGGCTCAGCTCCCAGGCCTGTGGCTAGCCCTAGGAAAGGGTTAAAACAAGCAGCATTTTACTCGGCAGACACAGCTCTGCGTGTCACACATCCCTCCTTCCAGCTGATAACTGGCTCTCAGGCAGGTTGGTGACATGCCCGAGATCAGACAGGGAATTTGAGGGGTTTATGCTAAACAGGGCCAGCTGTGCTGATCCAAACTGGCTCCGGGTGACCAAACTTCCCCCGTTCTGCAGAGCTGGGAAAGCAAAGCAGCAGGAAAAGCCAGGTGTCCTCCCTTGGAGTGGTGTTGGCTGCTCCCGCTGATGAATGAGCGCGGGACAGAAACGTTGAACTTTGATTAATTCCCGGTGTCCAAATCCTGCTAGAACTTGGCCATTTGGCCTCATTGAAAGCGGCACTCAGATGTCACCGTGATAGGAAAAGCAGAAAGCCACCTCCAGTGGCTGTAAAACATCGGGAGGAGGCAGTGACAGCTCGGGGTCCCCTCGCTGCCCATCCCGGGGGCCGTGCCCCCAAACCCGCGCGGCGTGAACGGCTCCGCAGCACAGCCCTGATGGATGGAGCCACGGCAGCCCAGGCACGCCGTAAAAAAGTGTTTGCCTTCATCTGAGCCACGGAACTGGAGTTTATGAAGTCGTTGTTGAAGATAAATAGGAGCTGCTGCAATGGGTTCGGAGTGGTTTAGGAAGCTGTAGGTCCCTATCCCACAAAGGGGGGGTTTCTCACCTCGGAGCACTTCTGTTTTCCTTGGGGTTGTTTATGGTTTTGGGCTCAGGCTTGACCTGAAGCATTGGCAATGCTAATGACATTTCAAAGGAGCATCGTGGAATTATGATCCTGTCATCTCATTCGGAGGTTTCCAAATGCCAGATCAGACATTAATTTCTGTTATTTGCTGGTGAGCAGGTCAGCAGGATCCTCAGAACGTGCTGAGAGCCAGGGGAGGGATGGCCAGGCTCCTGTGCTGCCTTGGCCCATCCTGCCAGGATGCTCAGATACTGAGTGTGGTACACACTTCACTCCCTGTCCTACACCAAACTCCAAAAACCAACCCTAAATCAAACACAAGAGAGGAAAACTTCAGTCTCCTCCCAGTTTTCCCCCTTCAGACCATCTGACAGTGCTCTGGTAGAAGTGAGGAGTTGGATTTGCCTGCTCAGAGCTGAGGGTTCCCACCTTCCCCAGCACAGAGCCATTGCAATTCCCCAGGTGAATATTCCAGATAGATGCACATATGTACAGAGCTTTTCAGAATGTTGTAATTATATTTATCTTCCTGCTCCTGCTTGTAATTTTTTGTTGTTGTTGTTGTGGTGGTGGAAGATTAAAGCCAGTGTTTTATGATCCAGGCTGCTCCTCTCCATCCCCTTGCAGCAAACTGGCAAGGTGTTGTCACTCGTGTCACTCACATTTGTCAGTTTAAAGGTGTTGCCCTGCTTACAGCAGCAGTAGCCTTTCCCTGCAGTAAATTAACACCGAGGCATCTCTGAGCTCCCTCCCGGGGACCCCCGGCCCTGCCTGGGCTCCAGCTGCTGCTGCAGAACTTCTCCTGGAGCCTCAGCACCCTGGGCAGCCTCACAGCACCACACAAGTGCTTACTGGGTGCCAGGCTCCTTCTGGAGGAGAGGACAGGAAATAATTGCGCTTCTAAAATAAGCACTCGCTCGCTCGTTGGTGTTAATGAGTGAATGGGATTTAATTAATTTGGTCCAGCAAGTGGGTCACTGGTTTCCTCAGCCAGGAAAGGTGTTGTGGATGGGGAGCACAGCAGAGGGTGCTGCCCCTTAAAGAACATTTCTGATTTCCTGCAGAGTTTGCTGGGCTTTTGGGGGACTTTAGAACCTCCTGAAGGCACTTGGCTGCTGCACCTTCCAAGACACCAGAGCAGAAACTCAGGCCAATGTGGGGTGTGTGTCTGCCAGCTAAATTCTGCACCCCAAAACATGGATGGTTTTACCTTGTGGGAAAACAAAATCCCCCTCTTTAGAACCCCATTGCAAGGTAATAAAGCACTGACTCCTGCCAGCCCTGTGAACAGAGCTCGTGCAGCACAACTGCAGCTTCCCAGGATCCCAGTGGAGCCCGGGATGCAGCTCCTGCCTCAGCCCGGCTTTCTCACTCCTGCCCCGTGATTCTGACTCGAGCTGGTTTGTACCCACCACCTTTTATTTAAACATAGCAGGTTTTTTTAAATTTAAATTAGATCTCGGAAAATAGATACTGTGCACCTTTGTGTTGGTAAGAAAAAGAAGTGGTGTCATTCATGTCAGATAATTGGTGGTTTTAGCTCTCTGCAGAATAAATTACAGCAGTCATATAATGGCCTTTCATCCAATCACTTCTCTACTCCAGATCTAGACTTGAAATGAGGTTTGTTGAAAACATCATTTCAGGGATTATTGACCACAGCAAAACCTTGTTGTACATGTTCTTTGTATGTATTGAAAATGCACCAGTTAAAAAGGTAATAGTTGGTGCTTTGCCAGTGAATTGGAAGCTGCTCCCCGGGATCACAGCGGGGACCTGGCTCTGCTGGGGGGGCACCTTTGGGCTCTCCTCCTCCTCCAGGGTGAGGGTGGGAGCTGGGGGCACTGGGAGGCACTGGGAGTCACTGGGAAGGCACTGGGAGGCACTGGGAGGCACTGGGAGGCACTGGGAGTCACTGGAAAGGCACTGGGGGTCACTGGGAGACACTGGGAGTCACTGGGAAGGCACTGGGAGGCACTGGGAGTCACTGGGAAGGCACTGGAAGGCACTGGGAGGCACAGGGAGGCACTGGGAGTCACTGGGAAGGCACTGGGAGTCACTGGGAAGGCACTGGGAGGCACTGGGAGGCACTGTGAGGCACTGGGAGGCACTGGGAGGCACTGGGAAGGCACTGGGAGGCACTGGGAGGCACTGGGAGGCACTGGAAGGAGGCTGTGCCACCCTTGGCACGGTTTGTGGGCTCAGATGCGGGCAGTGCTTCCCTGAGCCCACAGGTCTGAGCAGCAGCCAGGCTGCTGGGGGTGTTTGGATGTCTTGGCCCTCTGAACTCATCCTCGGCGTGTTTGAACACCCGTGGTTCAGGCAGTGTGCAGAAAGGCAGCGTGGACATGGTCAGGGAGCTGCACAGGTCACTTTGCAGGGCTTGATTGCCTTTTTTATATCGTGGCTGCAGTGCCTGTCCCTCCCTGCAGCCCCTCGCAGTGCAGGAGTGCATTAGGATAATCTTGCATCAGCTGCCAGGGAGTTCAAACCAATCTTTACGTGGGAAAAGGTTAAAAGACAATGTGGTCATAATCTACAAATACCAGCTCAGGGAAGGATAAGAGACAGTAAAAGACTCTAAAGCTGAACAGGAGAAAAAAAAATAAAATATACAGCAAGGTTCTGTGCTTGGGAACTGATGGCAGAGAAATTCAAATGAGAATTGAAGTGTGTGTTTTGACAGTCACAGTAATTAACCATTGGAGAAAATTGCCAGGGGATAGGGTAGATGCTCCATCACTCACAAGTCTTACAAATACAGGCTGAATGTCTTTATAAACCAAATGCCATTTATTGGGGGAAAAGAACAAAGTTGTGGATGAGCCACTGGAACTGAGTCTGGGAAATTGCTGGGTGTGAGGCCAGGCAGGGTCAGCTCAGTGGATCTTGCTGGCAGTTAAATCCAGGGATCTGCTGGTCCAGAGCTCTGCGTTTGGGGCAGTACAGCCCCCAGTGGTGCCTTGCACTCTTCCAGTTTTGTTTTTTTTTGCAGGAATTCAGGGACTTGGTGGTTCTGATGTGAACAAAGCCCTGGCTGAGGAATGTGGTAGTCCCCACCAAAGCTGAGCTGGTGCTGCAGCACTTGTAGAATCAGATCATTGATCATTTTCTTGTCTGAGGTTCAAAGCACCTGAAATTTGCTCACCTCTGTTGGCTGTAGCATGCCCTAAAAGGATAAATTATTGAAAAATAGTCTTTTCCTTTTATATTATTTGCGCCATTTTCCCACTTATTCCAACCTCACCCATAACCTGGCAGCCCAGGTGATGGTTCTGGAGCAGCAGCTGTCCTCCAAAGCAAGCCAGGGGGTTTGGGTTCCAGCTTTGCTCCATCAGGGCTGAGGGAGCCCAGGCTGGGCAGACCCCTGAGCAGCTCAGGAAGCTGCAGCCCCTCCTGCTTCTCCCACTGTTCAACATCCTGGACTCGGGAAAGTTCCCTGAGCTCCCCCCGAGCCCAGGAGGGAAGAGCCTGCCCGGATGCTCTCCATCCCTTATTTCCATTTCCCCCTCTGACCATTTTGTGTGGAAGGGAGGGGACCCCGGTGCCTGTCTCTGTGCTGGGGC
The DNA here is from genome assembly GCF_036417665.1 of Passer domesticus. Lineage (NCBI taxonomy): Eukaryota > Metazoa > Chordata > Aves > Passeriformes > Passeridae > Passer > Passer domesticus. Next base: position 1,572,139 of record NC_087492.1, on the reverse strand, counting down.
AGGGCTTTTCTCTCCTCCTTGTTCTCCTTCCCTCCAAGGCAGCCGGGTCCTGTGAGGAGCTGGGTGCTGAATCCCCTCTCGTTTCACATCCCTGCGAGTGCCGCGGTCGCTCTTTGATGCGGCTGCTGCTGCTCCTGCAGCTAACGGCTCCTCTGCCTCTCGTCTGCCAAGCCACCGTGCCTGCCTCCCATTGCCCTCCTGCTGCAGCCTTCAGCTGCTTGGAATTTGCTTCCAAAATGCACCCAGTGTGGTTGGTTTTTTGGTTTTTGGTTTTTTTTATAAATCTCCAGATGGATACTCGCTGTTCCCAGCGTTTTTTAAAGCTGTGTCGTTTGGGGAGGGCAGCTTGTGGCTCTGAAGGAAATAATAGAGATGGGGTGGAAAAAAATAAGATAATCCCCTGTCTTTCTGGGTGGAGTTCACACCCAGCAGATCAGGAATAAAATCCCAGCACTTGGAATTGCAAAAATGCTCCAGAAATAGAAAATATTCTTATTTTTCCTCCCTAGTTTGTAGTGTGTGGCTCTATGGCAGAATGTCTGAAACAATTATTCCCCATATTCCCATTGTGAATCAAAGGGACTTCTGAGACATCTAAAGGCAAAAAAGCAGTGAAACAGTAAAAGTCTGAGAATTACCAAAATCCCAGCGATGCAGGTTAACCCTTGTGACTGTGGCATGGTCCAAACCTTTGGCTGAACGGAAAATTCTGCATTTATTGAGCAAGGAAAGGAGTGGGTGCTTTGTTGGGAGGGAGCCCCAGTGACAGGCCCCAGGTGCTGATGTGGGTGTGGACATGGGATGGAAAAACAGCCCTTCAGGAGCATCAAATATGGTCCTTTTTGCAATATCAGGTTTGATTCCGAGGTATAAAAAGGCCTAAAGTCAGTTCTGGAAGGTGTGAAGAGTTCTGGGGTGGGGCTGGGACCCAGCGGGGAGCACTCCAAGCCTGAGCAAAGTTACAAACCCTGCAAAGGGGAACGGGGTTTGGAGGAAACCTTGACCCTTTCTGAGGCTTCCAGGTGCTGCTCTGGCAGCAGGCTGGTCTTGCTGTGGACTTGATTAACCAAAGGGAAACGTCTTCATCCTGCCCAGCCCTCCCGGGGGAGGCGGGTTAATGGGAACCCGAGCGGCGCTGGGACCGTGGCAGGTCCGAGAAACAAACCGCGATTTGATTGTTCCCTCCACCACGAGATCAGGCCCAGATAGCGTCCAGCTGTCCAGCCATCTAGGAGGCTAATTAGTCCAATTAATTAAGAAGTTGCTCCGTGTTTCCCCAGTGTCACACGGGGCTCTGAGAGAGAGAATGACAAGGGTGTGGAGAGCGAGAGGTCATAGGGAAAGCTCCGTGTCTGTTGGGGTAGATACACAGTAATTAAGTGACAATAGACAGGAACTTTGCTGCTAGAAGAGTGCTAATTAAAACCTGTAGGGTCCTGTTCTCCCTCCCGAGATGCAGCATGTGCCCCTACATCCCACTGGCCTAAAGGGAACCTGGTTTTAGGAGCAATTTACTCCATTTGGGCAACAACAACAGCAACTCTTTGCTCTGTGGTATTTAATACATGGTGGACATGCCCAGGATCTCAGGAGGCTTCTTAGACCTGGGGAACATCTGTGGGGAAGTGAGGTTAGGTCTGTTTTAGGGGTGGGAAGGTGGGGCCTGGACAGGGCTCCTCCCCAGGCAGGGATCCAGGAGGGAAGCTCGGTACCATCCTTTATCCAGGAGTGTCAGATTCACTGGGGACCTGCTCAGTGAGGCTTTCCATGGAGAGCTATCCTGTGCTCTTGGTTTATGTCCATTGCTCTGTGTCCTTCTTATGGCCCAGGAAGATCCTTTCTTCCCTAAGGTGTTGGGTTGGAGGCACCCCAAGGCCATGGGCAGGCTGGCAGCCAAGAGGAGCCGGGTGGCACCAAGCAGGATATTCACTTTTCCCCTGCCTGTGCTCTCCATTCTTCACACCCACAGCGGGGAGATCCATCCTCGGCTGAAACCTAAGCAACAAATGTTAACATTTCATTTTAAAACCTAAGCCAATCCACTTTATAATCCAGACACGGTGTCCTGAGTGAGCATTGCTGTTGGATAATCACACAGTGGTGTGGCCTTTTGCCCCCGTGCCTCGCACAACACACCCGAGGCATGAGATTAGGCTCCAATAATAACACACCCCGTTGTGCCTTTTTGCTCAATTGATAAACCTGCTGTATTAGGAGATATTGTCATAAAACTGAATGGCACCCTGTAAACCTGAATCACTCTCTCTTCCGTGTAGCCAGGGAATTAGATATTCCAGCTCCTGTCTTGGCTTTATTTCATGTCCCCAATATGCAAGAGACTATATAAGCTGCTGCTTTATTGTTTTTAAAACACTATGAGCAACGCTGGTGCTGTATAAATATCTATTTTATATACTTTGATTCCTGTCTCACTCACTGCTGTGGAACCATGCAGGTCTTTTTTGGTTTAAATCTTGCCTGGGAAAGGAGAATTTCCCCCTCTTTTTCTGCAGAGAGCAGGTGAGGGGAGACACCACTGCTGTATGTGGAGCTGAGGGTTTCCTGATGAGATTCCAGGTTATAAATGCACACGAGGCACATTGCCAGAGGCACTGTCCGTGCAAGGTGCAGCCTTTGGCCCTCTCCCATTGCTGCTGCTTGCGCTGCAATTCCATAAACGGAGCAGAGAGCCCCGGGATGGAGAATGCTGCGGCTGGGGGTGATGCTTCGGGAGAGTGACAAACTGGATATTGGCTGGTTCTTCACTATAAATGTATTTTCCATCCATCCATCCATCATCCATCCATCCATCATCCATCCATCCATCCATCATCCATCCATCCATCCATCCATCCATCCATCCATCCATTCATCATCCATCCATCCATCCACCATCCATCCATCCATCATCCATCCATCCATCCATCATCCATCCATCCATCCATCCATCCATCCATCCATCCATCATCCATCCATCCATCCATCCATCCATCCATCCATCCATCCAACCAACATCCATCCATCCATCATCCATTCATCCATCCATCCATCCATCATCCATCCATCCATCATCCATCCATCCATCATCCATCATCATCCATCCATCATCCATCCATCCATCATCCATCCATCCATCCATCCATCATCCATCCATCCATCATCCATCCATCCATCATCCATCCATCCATCCATCCATTCATCATCCATCCATCCATCCATCCATCATCCATCCATCCATCCATCCATCCATCCATCCATCCATCATCCATCCATCCATCATCCATCCATCCATCCATCCCTCCATCTTCCATCTATCCATCCTTCCATACATCTGTCCATCCATCCATCCATCCATCCATCCATCCATCCATCCACCCACCATCCATCCCTCCATCCGCACCTCGTGAGTTCCCCTCCAGGCCAGGACTGACGTGCGCTGGGGAGCGGTGGGATCGCGGCAATCCTGCGGCTTTCCGTGGCACGGGCGCCGCTCGGGAGCGCGGGATTAACAAAGCGGCGGCCGCGGGGCCGCCCGGGGCTCCCGGCGGGAGGACGCGGCTCCGCCGGCCCCGCCGAGCCGCGGCCACTTCTCCCCTGCTCCGGCCCTCCCCGGGCTGCGGATTAACCAGGAAGTGATACAAAAGGCACATATGCTCCTGTGTCCAGTCCTGTCTATTCATATGTGTGTTACTTAGCCTAATAAGGATTAGACTTAATGAATTGGAAGGAGTTAACAATATAAAGAGGCAATAGAAAAAGGCCTAAGTAGTCGTAATTCCATTTCATGTAGCTTTGGTGTTGCTTTGCTTTCAGCGAATAGGTGTAATCCTCTTTGAAATCAAAGGTGGTACAAAGTATGAATTTAAATTTGACATTTACAGCTCCTGTAAGATTTAGTATTCCAGAAAGGTTTGCTCTTCAAGAGGGAAAAAAACCCCCATGCCATCTGCTCTGCAGGACCTTCCCTCCACACGGCTCCTGCACACAAGTTTCATGGCAGTGGGGCTGTTCCAGCAGCAGAAGTGCTGAGGGAGGGGATGGACAGCAACTGGAGACACCTCCACCCTTTGCTCTGAGAATTGATTTGGGTTGATTTGTTTTAACTCCATGGGTTTGCAAAATGCTGAATGCCATGGATTGCTGTGTGGGAGCTGCAAGCCTGACCCATGATCCCCACCTTCCATCCATCCCCACCTTCTATCCATCCCTTCTATCCATCCCTACTTCCCATCCATCTGTCCGTCCATCCATCCATCCATCCATCCATCCATCCATCCATCCACCATCCATCCATCCATCCATCCATCCATCCATCCATCCATCCATCCATCCATTCCATCTCTCTGCAGGCAGCCGTGGCCTCCCAGTCTGTTCCCAGTGCTGGGTGCCAGTGGCACAGGGATGCTCCACTGCCCAAGCACAGCCACGAGGAGAGTGGCACCAGCTGGCACCAGAGTCACCTCAGCCGCCCTTGGCCCGTGAGTGGCACTTTGGCCACTCACACAGGTGATTTTTCTTGATCTCTGAGAACTTTTTAAAGCCCATCTCCCATTTGGACCTTGCAGTGCTTTTGCTGTGTGCTCATCTTCCAACACCTAAGGTTTCCCACACCTTTGGGAGCATCACCCCTGGGGAAAGCCCAGCATGGCACTCTGGTGGTTGGGATTGGAAATGGAAGTGGGGGAAGTTGGGGCATTGGAAGTGGCAGAAATCAATGGGCTGGGGGTGCAGCCTGGCTCCTCCTGCTCCCCCTGTACAGTGTGTGCATCAAAGCTGTCTTCCAAGATATTTTTTCCTGCTTCTGAAAGCAGACAGGCTCTGTGTGGAGGTGTCATTTGCTGCCTGTCCCTTATGTCATTGATTTTTAAGTCGTTAATTAACGCTAGGTGTCAGCCTGGAAGATGAATTCTGGCCCTACTCTCCCTTCTCTTTTGTTTTTTGGATTGTAAATGTTATAGATCGACCATGATGGAGGGATGAGGGGTCAAAGGACATGAGAGCATCTCTGCATATGTGCACACAGTCCTCGCGAACTGCCCATCTGTATCACTCAATAGACGGGGACGGGTGGCGGGGGGGGACATCCCTTTTGTGCCTGTGTCACTCCAGATAGAGACACAGCAGCTCGGGATGGATGGTGTGCCCTGCCTCTGCACATGCGCTGCAGGGGAATGTCCTCGCTGCCCAGCTGGGCCACATTTGGGCCTGGGCTTGGGCTTGGGTTTGGGCTTGGGTTGGGTTTGGCTTCTCCTCCCTCGGTGGAAGGAGCAGAGAGGAGGCAATGCCATTTGAAAGGCAAAGTTAAACTCCTGGAGCCTGCACAGCCCCTGGCCAGGAGGACAAGAACAGCAAAGCCACCAGTTTGTGTGGCAGGAGATGTGTGTTGGGCATTCCAAAGGGTTAAAGCAGCAGGTACTGCAGGATTTGGGGATTTGTGAAACCTGATCCATTCCCAAAGCCCCAAAACAGGGTGTTCTTCAAAAGCCTCTTTAGAGACCCCTAGGGTAAATGTTATCTTTACTGGGGGTTGCCAGTGGTGTTCCCTGGTGTCATGGTTTTTACTTTCTGCTGTGTTTTGCTCACTGACCATGGAGGAAATCTGCATTTTCTCACTTTTCCTCCTTCCCACCTCCCTCAGCTCAAATTCACCCCCTGCTCCCTTCTTCCTCCAGCCTCTCTGGAAACATCTCCCCTTGGAAGTGACACAAACCAGAGGGCTGAGTGGGAGGAGAAGCCCTGCTGCTCTGTGGAAGTTTGGGACGTTTGACTTTCTGGCCACTGTTGATTGACTGATTGATGAAGCTGTAAAAAACCCCACGACCCCGGGAGCAAAAATTGCAGATGAGCTTTGGAGGAGGCAGCACTGAATTTTCCCACACACGGATCCAACCCGGGCTGAGCTTGTTTTCCACCTTGGAAGCTGATGCAGCCACACACACTCTGCTAATCCACTGTCCCCTCACTGTACTGTAAATCAATGGCAGGTCACTCGTGCAGAGTCCCCGTGCTCTGGGGTTAAGAGCGGGCTCAGCCCCGGTGGCTCCAGGTCACCGCGGCCTCACAGCCTCCAGGGGCACCTCTCCGGGCTGGGATTTGGGGCTAAGCTTTTATGAAGTGGGAGAATAATATCTGCCGTGGTCAGAAGGGGTTTTGTGGGAGAGCTTTGGCTTGTGCAATTAATCATTAACTGTGTTTTGCTCTGTTTTCCTCTTTCCAGAGGACACACGGAGCAGAGCTGAGGTCATGGAAAGTCCTGTGCCCAACAGCCAGCTTTCAATGTCCCTCCTCTGCTGTTTTGCAAACCTTAGAGTATTTCTATAGTTTTGATAATTTTTTCTCATCCTGCCTCACTCTTTCTCATGAGGATTTCTTATATACTGCGTATCTCCTTTTATTCCATCTGTGTATCCATGTGAAACAACGCAGATGCACAGAAGAAATAGAGAAAGTTCTTAAACTTGAGCTGTGGCTCCTGTCAGTCCATAAAGATCACTCAAGTCTTGCAGGAGGCTCCTGGGGTAATGTCTGAAATTTGGGAGCAGAGGGTTCAGACAAGATTGGCAGTTCTGGACATGACAGAAATCCACACCAAAGGAAATGTCTGACTTTGGTTCATTCAGGGAAAACACAAACCTTTCTGAACTCCTCAGTCCTGTGGACTCCTGTGTGAGCTCGTGGCTTTGGCTGAGAGCAGAAGGATGCCCCTCTGTGACTAAGGCTCAACCCCGTGCCTAAATCTCTGCCAAATCAGGTCTCTGCTCTCTGCCAGCCTTTGGGGACACTGATCTGAGCTGCGGGTGACCCTGGGGACGAGGTGTCCTGTCCTGGGTCAGCACCCCATGGCAAAGTGCTGCATGGAGAGAGGATTCCTGCAAAGCCAAGGAACAGAGAGCAGCAAGGGGCACCTTACCTTAAATCAAACGTGAGCACACAGCCAGGCCCTGCTTCCAATAGGACACTGGCTCTGGAAAATTTACAGTATGCTTGGTTAAGGCGAGTCATTTTATTCCATAAGCAGCACTGCACCGTGGGGTTATTGCAGTGCTGCCAGCAGAGGCTGTAAATATCCCTGGACAACAAAACTATTCATTAAAGAAATGTACCCTCAGCCATCCAGCCTTAAGTTTGCTGACACTTAAATCCCCCTCTCTAATGGTGCTCGTTATTGAGGCTGGCTGCAGCCACAGCCCTGCAGCTCCTGCTGCCCAGGGAGCTGGGGATGGTCTGTGGCAATGTGTCACCTGTCCCTGAGCCTGCCAGCTGTCCATAGCATGGTGTCCGTGTCCTCCTCCTGCACCCCAGCCCATGGCTGATCCCTCAGCCAAGACCTTTCATCCAAATCTTTGCTGTTTTGCCCATTCAGAACACGCTATTGTTGAAGTGACATCTTAATGCCACTTATCTGATGGATCTGTTACCTGTCTGCCTGCACAGGGATGAGGGGAAGGACTGAGGGAATCCTTTAATCATTGCAATTGGAGGAATACAGCTTAGGCAAGCCTCTAACAATGAACAGCAGGGACAGCACCCAGGGAAGGGCTGGAGCTGGGTCAGGGAGGGTCAAACTGGAGACCTGGGAAAGGCTCTTGACCCTGTGGGTGCTGGCACTGCCCAGGCTCCCAGGGATGGGCAAGACCCCACAGCTCCAGGAGCCTTTGGACAGCATTCCCAGGGATGCACAGGGGGGATTGGTGCTTTTAAGGTCCCTTCCAACCCAAACCACTCTAGGATTCTATGACTGTATGATCTGATATCTGATATCCCCTTTTTAATGTGTAAAGAAATCCTCCCCACATCATTCAGCGCTTTGTGCCAGTTCCAGAGCAAACAAAGTTGTATAAATAATAATTAACAGTAACAAATGTGGAGATTTAAGGGAGACATGCACGAACAACACTTAAGGGACAGACAGGGCATCTTTCATGGGATGTGTTAACGAGGCAAAAATTGATTGTGCAGCGTGTTCGGGGTGGACTCGCCTTCCCCCGGCAATCGCCTTTTCCAATTTTTATCCTGCTTTGGAAACAACTTCCTGCCCTTCCATATTGTGGCTCTTCTAAACAAGTGTTGTGTTTAAAAAGCCCGTGTTAAACTGTGTTAAGTAATGTAAGCAAACACCACATGTGCATCCTGGCGGGGCGTGGGGTGCTTTGCATACTGATTTGTGGCTCTGCCTCCGCTGCTCCTGGCACCTGATCTTTCTTGCAAACGAGGCTATTTTGCCTCAAGGGTTCTCTACCGATTAAGTAATAAATAAATAAGGATAAAATGGGCCCAGCCTTGCCTAAAATAATTTTGGAGGTTTAAAAAGAGAAAGATGGAGGGGGTTGCTATTGATCGGAGCTTTTAAAACATTGCGGCTACTTTTCTGCATTAAATGATGATAGTTTTGGGAGGTGAATATGGAGGGAAAAGAGTGAAAAATTACAACAGTGCATGAGATGGAGGGGTTTATCAGCTAGCAGAGATTGGTTTGTTTGTTTAGTTATTTCTTGGCTATTCCTTACTATCCACCATGTGCTTGCAGCAATGTAGCAGATTTCCCTGAACTTGGTTCCCTCTAACGAATGTTGCTTTTTAAATCGGGATTGCAGAAGTTTATTTTTGGAAGCCCAGAAAGGAATCCAGCCCTAAATCCCTTTCTTCTTAAACTCTCAGGTTGCAGGGTCTGGCAGGCCAAGTGCACAGGTTTGTGTGATGTATTAAACCTGACACCCTCTTATCTCAGAGCCCTCCGATGGTCCCTGTGATAGCCCTCCCTGATAAGCTGCTGGGGCTGCTGCTGCTGTTCCTGCAGTCCCTGTGCCCTGGCATCTCTCACCCACGGCCCCGAGAGGTAAGTGAGCTGCCACCAGCCCTTGCAGCTCTCCCAGAAGTACCTGATCCCTGCAGGGCTGCTCAGGGATGAGAAGGCTTTGGGGCCATGCTTTTTGTCGTGTCTCACCTGAGATGAGGGAGCTGATGCTTTATCTGCCAGAGGACATGGCTAGATCAGAGACTGGGAAGAAATCCTTCCCTGTGAGGGTGGTGAGGCCCTGGCACAGAGAAGCTGTGTCTGCCCCATCCCTCAAAGTGTCCAAGGTCAGGTTGGGCAGGACTTGGAGCAGCCTGGGACAGTGGGAGGTGTCCCTGCCCATGGCAGGGGGTTGGAACAAGATGAGATTTAAAATCTCCCCAACCCAACCCATTCTGTGATTCTGTGAATGGTCTCACACGAAAAGATGCTCAGGCACAGATGTTTTGTCCAAGGTTCTGCTGTGGGCTCATCTCCACCCCTGTCCTCTCTGCCCCCCCCAGCTGTGAGAGCAGCTCAGCTTGAGCAACAAACAACTGCAAAGCTCCGGCAGCATTGGCTGTGATCTGTGTTTGGAAAATAAAAGGAAAACAAACTCTATAATATTTTATAGCTTCTGCCATGGCAGTGTCACACCCCACTGTAGCAACCGCAGTGCTTGGCTTGACGTGAAGGGTAAGCCAAGGGCAGGCAAAAAAAATCCTTGTTTTCTAATATTATTAAACTTCAAATATTCCAAGTTGCTACAAATAATAAAGAGTAAATTTAAAAGGGACTGTGAAAAATGGGGCAATGAACATCTGTGCTATGTTGATTTATCTGGCAAAAATAAGCAGAGGAGTGAAAGCAGGAGCAGGAGCAATTTCTCAGGCGCGTTGGGCTGGTGCAGGGACGTGTTTGCTGCATGGCAAAGAGCAGCCAGGGCTGGGGTGAGAGGCCAGAGCCCAGCCTCTGCTGCTGGAGCCTTGGATGTTAATCTTGGTGATGGGGAGGGAAATATTGACAGCAGGATGGTGCTCTCTGCCTTGAATGACAGGCCATATGTTTGTAAAATAGTCTGAAGTACCAAATAGAAAAGGCCTGGGCGAGTGGAGAGAGACGTATTTTCTCTTTACATGTAAAACTTCCAACTCTTGGCAGGAGCCCAGCAACAATTAATCAGCAGGAGCCTTTTAGAAAGGCTCTTCCTAGGAAATAAGGGTACAGAAAAATCCTTTAAATTAAACATAATTTAAAACAAAGTAGTGTGTCAATAGGGGGGGAAAAAAAAGAGAATGGACTTGCAATAAATACAGATTACTTGGTATAAATCCATCAGGCCTGATCTGTCTGTGCCGCCGTGGCTTTCTTGGCATTGGATTTTTGGCAGGGATGAGCAGGATGGGGGATCCAGGGGTGCCCCAGAGGGTTACAGGCAGTGAGGGATGGGAGAAGAGTGGGGTGGGAGCCCCAGGAGCTCCCCAAACCCAGGAGCCCCCGGAAAGGAGCGGGGTTCTCACCATGCAGCAGTGAGCAGGAGAAATGCTGCTGGGGGCAGGGAGAGGAGGAGGAGGAGATCGGATTTCTAAGCACCCTTGAAACCAAAGCTGCACTGTTTATAAACTTCCATAAATATTAATTGATATTTAATAAGGTAGGCAAACACAAGGGAAAGTATTGTTTTGGCCAACTCCTACACAGCGATCCCAGCCAAGCGTGAAAGAGTTTGTGTAACTTTCCTCAGGGGTTAAGAGCAGGTCACGGAAGGTCCTTTTTCCTGGCCGCTCTCCCAGCTTTTTGAGCTATAAGGGAAGCCAGGAGGCTCCTGGGAACTGAACCCAAATACCTGCTGGCTGCAGGCTGGAGCTCCTGGGCTGCAGCGGGCATCGCTGCCCCGCAGCCGGCCCTGCCGCGCCTCTCCGGGGGGATTAGGCTGGAAAGGGGGTGACTGTTTTGTCAGATGGACAGGCTGATGAGCTAATCACGGCTGTTAATTGATATGCTTTCCCACATAACTTGACAGATCAAACAGGTGGTGAATGGCCCTCACACTAATTCACGTCGGGCTGGCGGCCCGGAGCTGGGCTGCGACTGGTGCAGATAAAATGACAGAGAAATTGGTCAGTGTGCAAAAAGGACAGGCTTGGCGCTCAGCAGAGCTCCTCGATTCCCACCAACCCTCCTCTGGAATACAAGTCCCTCACACGGCTTCTTTATGTAATGCTCACTACCAAAGGGTGGAGCAAAATTCAAGGGAATGCGTTTCCTCCGATGATTTTCGGTGACTTACTGAGGTTTTGCTGCCAGCTCCAGAGAAAAGAATCATGAAAGTATTTAAGTTTTATTTCTCATTCTCCTATCGTGCATGGGCTGATTCATGGATTTGCACTGAGACTTAGCGGAAAAATCAATGTCAAAGAGAATGGAGGCTGATATTATAAAATTAAGATCTAAGATTTTCTGGCTGTAGAGCTACACTCGGAGTCAATCTGTTACAGGGACTTGCAGTGAGTTCATGGGGAAGTGGGGGCAGAAATGAGTCTCTTCTTGCCAGCTCCTCTTCCAGAAATGTGGCAATTCTTCCAACCTCACGCCACACCTGGACCAGCACTCCTTGCTGCTGGCGAGGTCGAGCTTCCGAATAAACCACCCGTGGGATATTTCATTAGTCGTGTGCATGGGGAATAGCCAGTTCTGTAGAGAAATATCTCCTCTGACCCCACAGCTGGAGCGCCAGGGCTCTATTCCGTGACAAATCTCATTTTGGAGTCAATGGATCCAACATCTATTCTGGTTGTTCATGATTTTGGCTCATTCCTGTGATTTTTCTTCCTGGGGAAGGAGGGAGGGAAGAAGCAGAGTGTATTTGTTGGCCAGGTGCTGAAATGGCCTTTCAGAGTTATTCCTCAAGCACTGAAAGCAGCCAGGACTCTTCTCCCTGCAAACTGCAGGATTGTTGGAGTGGAGGGAAAAATAGATCTGTTGGAAGAACATCACAGCTCCTGGGCACGAACAGAAAGTTGGAGGTTTTACAGAGTTTGGGGTGGAGTGACTTTTTGCCAGTCCTTTTTCTTTTCTATTTCCATTTTTTTTGGTGGGGGGAGAAGGAGTGATCTTGTCATTTACCCAGATGCACTTCCTGACTGGTGAGCACCTCTCCAAGCTGTTCCTTGTTTGGAAAGCACATCCAAAACCCAGCCCTGATTGCAGAGCGAAACACCACTGCCAGCACTTGAATTACAGACAAAGGCAGGTCTACAGCAACCTGTATCGAGTTCACCACTTTTAATTACAACACCCCACAGTGGAACTTTCACAAAACATTTTATCCGTGCGTAAAATCGAACGAAATGAGCAGACCCCTAAAGAAAGCCCCGCGTTTGTCCCAGCGGAGTCTGCGGCGGAGCGCGGTGTTCCCCGCTCCTCCATGTGGGCTGTGTCCCCAGATTGACAGGGGTTACCTTTGATGGGAGGCAGATGGAAAAGGGAAATGTAGGGATTAATCCCTGTGTCCCAGCCGATGCAGCAGCCTGAGCAGGTGGCGGGGAGGCCGGGCCCTTTCCATCTCTCATTGTGTCGCGGCGCCGGCCCAGCCTGCGGCAGGGCTATTATGTGATATAATGGTGAGATGGGAACAGCCAGGGAACTTCTTCCTTTGTGTTCCAAAGGCCACGATGGCATCTTTATTTGATAAAGGAATTGGATTATGTCTAATCCCCGCTCTTGGAGGCGTTTTATTACTTAGAGAACACTTCCTTCAAAGCGCCTTGGCTGTCGCGAGCGGGGTGTAAAATACCGCTAGCAGGAGAGGCCATGCCAAGTTTTCCAGGGATGAGCAGAAATCCTCAGATCCTTTCTTGGGGGCTGCATTCAGATTTAAGGTATTTTTTGATTAAATTCTAGAATTGAAGCCAGGCTGTGTGTTTTAATGAGCATCTGATGAAGAGCCCAGAGCTGGAGCCACCCAGCCTGCTCACCACGTGCTTAAATCAGTTTATGCTCCCATCCAGGATATTGTGCAGGAATTTAGATTCTTTCGTAATGAATAATACATCCATGAAATGTGAGCCCTGTAAATTTAGGGAAACGAGCTGTCAAGTGACCCAAGGAGTAAAATTGAGGAGGTGAGTGCCATAAGCACAACACAGAGCACATTGTCTCGGGAACTTCCTTTGGCACCGGTGATGGGACACACTTGGCAGATCAAAATAAAAGCTCAAAGTGGGGAAGAGGAATTATGTGGTCAGAGAGCATTCAGTGGTTTGAATCATTTCTAATGCCATGACAGGCCTGTAAACCAGGAGATGAACTCTCCTGGACCTTGGGGGGCTCCTGTGGGCATTTTGGAGGAGCACAGGTTATGCAGCTCCCAGTTCCACCAGAACAGGCTCAGCAAACTTCCTCAGAGCTGCAGGTCAGGTCCCTTTTTAGTTCCTGAACTTTCCTTTCTCCATGTCCTCACAGCAGAAGTGCTTCCAAGGGTTGTCTCATTTCAGTGGTCAAAGTTCCCAGACCAAAATATCTGCTGAGTTTTGTTACAGGTGCAGATCAGCCGTGCTGGGAGGAGAGTTCTCCCTCCCCTCGGGGATCTCCAGCCCTTCAAACCAAGGCAATCCCTCTCTGGAGCCCCCAACACCAAGCCCTGTGACCTCAGCAGACATTTATCACCACCTGAGGGCTGGGCAAGGTTCATTGAACCTCAGGCAGGTCTAGGACAGGGTGGGAGCTGGGAGAAACTCTCTGGTTTCATCTAGGGCTGGCAGTTAGTTTGAAAGCTGCAAGCTGCAAGTTCTCCCAGGCTCCAGGAGAAACTAAATGCTGCTTTTTCCTGAGGAGGCACAAAACTGGGACCACGGTAGAGGTTTGAGGGGATTAATTTCATCAAATCTCTCTTAAATCAGTGTTTGCTTAGGGGCTGCTGTATGCCAGCTTCTCCTTCCTCGTGGTGGGTTTAGGGAGGAAGGGGTGGGAGGTGTCCCTGCCCATGGCAGGGGCTGGGAATGAGATGATCTTTAAGGTCTTTCCAACCCAAACCATTCCATGATCCTGTGAAGAAGGAAGGAGCTTCTCTCATCCCAAGGTGACACAGTGCTGGGGCCCAAGCCCACCTTTCCAACCCTTGGACACAAAAGCTTTTCCTTGCCCTCCCAAGCCCTCCCTGCCCACATGGGAGACGTGGAGCCTTCTCCTCACTGACCAGTGACCGAAAGCAGAGCTGCCTTTTATTCCAGAGTATTTCACTACACAAGTGCTTTTGAAATAAGGAAAAACGGGGGGAAATTGCAGTGGGCTTAGCAGACAAAATTGAGCAGTTGACTGTGGCAAGGCATACAGTACTTAAATGCAAGAGCTGATCTAATCGTTGTTCTCGAGGAAGCTTTTTGCTGCATTTTAGCACACAAAGCTTTTCGTTTTCTCTTTTGTGGCTTGAGCTGCTATTTAAGAAAGCAAAAATCAATAAACCTTTCCAGCTTTCAATCTTTTGCCCCAAAAGGTGTTTTTTTGGGTAGTGTTTTGTCATTCATAAGCTGTGGCGACAAATCCTTGACATCATTCGTGGATAATATCGATCAGCTCTTCCGTTGCACCAAAGGACAAATAGAAATCATTTATCTGTCTGGACTCCAAAACAGCAAAAGACAAAGGGCTCTGCCAGCCACCCATGACAATCAGCAGCTGAAGGTATTAGCAGGGGGTCAAGTTCAGAGGTCAGCGGTCAAACAGGTTGTCATCAGTTTCTCACAGGCAGCAGACTGGAAAAAGCCAGCTGGGTTTTATTTGCCAAACCCTGGAGCCTGGTGGTGGTGGGTGCTGGTGGCCCAGGGGTGCTGCCCAGGGGATGTTGTAAGTTTGGGTTAATTTCCTGTAAATCTGGGGTCTTGACTCCACTTTCCCTCCAGGACTGAGGGCCAGGCCCAGGCAAAGCACGAGAAGCTGCTGTTGCTGCCATTGCTCTGAGCATTCCCAGGATCCCTTTGTTTTGAGGTTGTTACACGATTTTGTCCAATTTTCTGCACATCTTTAGGGATCAGCCTCTTCTTGAGCACAGGGTCATAAACTTGCTGCTTCAAATGTGTCCTCCATGAAGGCAAAAACCAGGAGATTACTGAGCAAGCTGCTGCATCCCCACAGTATTTCCTTGGATGTAGGGATAGAATTGAAGGGAAGCACCATGTTCTTCTTCTCCACCAGCAGTGCCACCAAATTAGAATTAATAAACATTTCAGTCAAGATGAAATAGGATGCTGTATGGACTCAGTCCCAGAGGGAAAGCCTCCCTGGTCAAATGTCCCTAAATCTGCCAGTGCTGTGCCTCACACGTCCAAAATCTCCTCCCGTTGTACTGAGCAGTCTGCAGCGTCTGTATCAGCAGGAAAAGCACCTAAAGCAAACTTGCTGCCTCCTTGGGTTTATCTGCAATGCAAATAGACACCTAAAATGCTCCTTTCTCCAGCCTCATAAAAAACACGGGCTGCTCTGGGCTTTATGGGAAACCTCTGATCCATCATTCAGGCAGGGCAGCACGACTGCTACAGAAATCCCTCGGGAAGCCAGAGGGGAAGGGTCCAAGCAGAGCTGCTTGTCTGATCCTTGGCTGTCCATAAACCCGGGCACTCAGGGCATCCATCAGTCACTGGGGCACTTCCAGAATTACTGCAGGGAGGGGAAGAGGCCATGGCAGTAAATAAGGGTGGATAAAATACCAGCATGATCCCCATTTTCCCACATTGTGGAGGCTTTCACGGGCTCTCTCCCCTTCTGCCATGTCCTTCAGCACAGTTATTCGCAGTGTTTTGATTTTCAGGGGGTTGGCAAACAGAGATCTGTGTTGTGTTTAACCAGGAGTGCCTCGGTGGAGTTTCTCTCCAAGACTGTGCTCACGCAGTGTTGACACCTGGAGAGGATCTCGCTGCACACACACTCCCAGGAACAATTTATTCAGACTGGGACAGGTTTCCTCCTACTCACCAACAACTGGCTGAGGCAACAGAGCCTTTCTTGCAAGAAGCAGCACTGTAGGTAGCTCTGAGCAGGCTCTGTCTCTGCATTTCACACAGAGAGCTGGGGAAGTACTTGTGCAAACACGAATTCCCTCTGGATAAATAAGCCGGGCACGCCATGCCAGCAGCCACAGAGTCCATGTGGTAAATGTGGTGCTTTGCTTAAATTTCTTCTGGCAGACGGAAATTCTGCCTTTTATTTTATTTTAGTCTCCCAAGGACACTGTCAAGGTCACCACGAATCCTGATGCTCCAAAGAGTGTATCAGGGATACAAACCCATTTCACCAGGCTATTGTTGTATGTATCCTCCTGTGCATCCAACTTCATTTCCACTTCAATTTTATCAACCTTCCGCTGGAGACTCAAGGAGATAGGAAACAAGTACTGACACGAATTAGCCCGGAGATTGACTGATATAGCTCAGCCCAGGGAACCCTGGGTAAAACCTTCTCTGGGCTCTTTCTCTCTTGCTTTCTCTCTGCCTTTTTTTCTTTTTTCTTTTCCTTTCCCACCCCCCCTCTTTTTTTTTCCCACTACAACTGTCTCTGTCAGTCACCCGTCAGAGATGTCACCAGTCCTGCCTGGGATGACAGACAGGGCAGGAAAGATTTTGATGGGGTAATTTGCCAAAAATACCCAATGTGGCATATTAAAGATGGCAGCTGGTGGCAAGGCTCTGGGGAGGACATTCCCTGTGGGTAAACCCAGATTTCTCTTCTCAAAACTTCTGTGAACCCCAAAGGTGCTCTCCCCTTTGCTTTGGGGAATCCGTGGAAGAATTGGAATGGAATTCATGGAGTGTTGGTCCATGCCTTGACCTCTTGGTGTGGGAGGGCACTTGGGCTCCCCTTCTTCACCTCTGCACCCCAGCCCAGGGCGGGGGATCTGAAAGCTCCAGGATGAGGGGTCCTGGCAGAGGCAGGGATTGTTCCACAGGGTCCAATCCGTGCTCCAAGCAGGGAGCACCAGGCTCAAGCACGCTGTGGAGAGAGGACCTGGCTCCACTGCCTGCCCTCTCCACAAACTTCAGCCCCTCTTCTTCCTCTGTGTAGGAAATTTATGCCCTTTGGGTTCAAAAAAGGCTCCTAGAGGGAAAGAGAAAAGGGAGAGAGAGAAAGAGAATGAAAATGATTTTAATTTTTTTTTTGGCGTAGAAATGAAGCTGATATTGAAAGTGAGTAAATTTTAATGAAACGGTGCAAAAATGACATCATTTACTCAGAAATCATTAATTTGTCAGCATTAATATTTCAGCTACAACATTGCCTGTCATTCTGTGCCAGCAATGACTGATAAATCTATAAAAGTGTGCTGCTAATTTACTGAATATTTATGTGCAGTGTCATTTGCAGAGTAGGATTTGAATTTATTTCACTCAGTATTCAGCTGGAGAACATTTCTAACAAACCTAAAATGAGCAGCACCAGGCTGTGCAAAGTAAAGCTGGCAAAACTTGCCAAATACCACGTGAAAGGGAGAGGAGCTCTGGCGGGCGCCGCGGCGCTTCCCTGGCACGAGGATCCCCCAGAGCCGCGGGGGCAGCGCGGGTGGCTCGGGACAGGGCACGGCAGCTGCCAGCCCCGGGGCTCTGCTGACACGTATTTGTCACAGCTCTGCCATTTTTCATCCCAGACCTCCCCAGAGGTGGCAGCTCATCCGTTCCACCTCCCAGGAGGCCGCGCACGTGTCGGGAAGGAGCGAGCGTTCCCGGAGCCGTGCCTCGCTGGGAATTCCTGTGCCAGGCTGGGGCACGGGGGAGAGTTTGCAGGGCTGGGGTGGGAAGTTGAAGGGGGGAAGGAGAGGAGAGATTTGGCAGAGTTGTGCAGCTGAGGTGGAATGGGGCTGGTGTGGCATGGGGCCATCTGTGTTGGGTCCATGGCACTGGTGGAGTGTCCATGGGAGTGGTTGGAGTGTCCATGGCACTGGTGGAGTGTCCATAGGAGTGGTGGAGTGTCCATGGCATTGGTGGAGTGTCCATGGCACTGGTGGAGTGTCCATGGCATTGGTGGAGTGTCCATGGCACTGGTGGAGTGTCCATGGGAGTGGTTGGAGTGTCCATGGGAGTGGTTGGAGTGTCCATAGGAGTGGTTGGAGTGTCCACGGCACTGGTGAAGTGTCCATGGCATTGGTGAAGTGTTCATGGCATTAGTGGAGTGTCCATGGCACTGGTGGAGTGCCCATGGGAGTGGTTGGAGTGTCCATAGGAGTGGTTGGAGTGCCCATGGCACTGGTGGAGTGCCCATGGGAGTGGTTGGAGTGCCCATGGGAGTGGTTGGAGTGCCCATGGGAGTGGTTGGAGTGTCCATGGCATTGGTGAAATGTCCATGGCACTGGTGGAGTGTCCATGGGAGTGGTTGGAGTGTCCATGGCACTGGTGGAGTGTCCATAGGAGTGGTTGGAGTGTCCATGGCACTGGTGGAGTGTCCATGGGAGTGGTTGGAGTGTCCATGGCACTGGTGGAGTGTCCATGGCACTGGTTGGAGTGTCCATGGCACTGGTGGAGTGTCCATGGCACTGGTTGGAGTGTCCATGGCACTGGTGAAGTGTCCATGGCACTGGTGGAGTTTCCATGGCACTGGTAGAGTATCCATTACACTGATTGCAGCATCCACAGCTGGTTCTTCTCATGAGGATTATTTTTATCACACCAGAACCTTCCCAGTGTCCATCTCTGATGCCTGCAAGCCTCCCAGGAATGCTCTGCTGCAGTGGCTCCAGAGAACTCTGGTGCTTTCTGCGGTGGTGTCAGGATGCAGCACAGCCATCAGCTGTGTTTTGGCAGAGGGAGTTCTTTGGACACACAGCTTGGTCACCAAAATGTGATTTTGAGATGATAGAACCCCTTTGGAAGTTCAGACTTAGTTTGGATAGCTCTGCTATCCAAAGAAAATGCAGGAAAAAAATATGCAAAATACTGCTGGCTTCAGCCCTGACACCACACTGCTGGGGAGGAACCGCCCAGGGCCAGTGGCCAGAGCCCTGTGTGCATCCCCTGGCCCCACTCCCACTGCAGGTTCCCAGGATTCCAGGTGCTGGTGGCTGCTCCTGGTCCTTGCAGCAGCTCCCAGAGGGTTCATCCACCCCAGAGTGACTTTGGGCTCTCCCTGAGCTCCTGAGGGCGAGCCCTGCTGGGTGCAGACCACAGGAGCTGCTGCTAATTAACGGGGTATTAATCCGAGTGGAGCACCAGAGCCTTATTATAGTCACATTTTTCACTTCCATCAGAATAATATCGTATTATATTAATATTTATTTCTGGCTAATGGGCTGTGAAATGAGCTGGGGGATGCTCCTGGTGGGGCTGGGGTCCCTCCCGAGAGCCAGCAGGGCCTGTGTCCCTTCCATCCTCTCCCTTCCCCGGGTGCTGGGAATGTCGTGGTGGGTGGGAATGGAGGTGCCAGCGGTGCCAGGGGTCCTGTTTGCACTGTGCCACTGCCCCTGCTGGCCTTCAGGGCACACGGGGAGGGGAACAGCTCAGAGCCTCCAGGTCTGACAGGTTTGGCATGGCTGTCAACAAGATGGAGATTTACTTCAAAGGAGGGGAAAAAACCTTGCTTACACTTCACCACTCACATCTGTTGGTTGGGAAAATAAGGATGGCGTGAGAGCAAGGAATAAATCCCTTTTAAAATATATTGGGTGAATGCATTAATTTTCCTGTGCACGTGGAAGAGGGTAGGAGAATGAATTTTAAGCTCGATTCATTCTCCAGAATGAATCTTAAGCCTTTTAATTGTTGAGTGTTGGCATAAAAACATATTATTTATGAAGCTGTGCCTTGGTTCTACATGGCCTCTGTGCCTTTTTCCTTCTTTTAAAGCAAATCTCATTTATTTCTTCCTAAAAGGTGCTCTAGAATCTAATATGAGCATTATGAATATTTAATTTTCCAAGCAGGGTTTGCACAATCCCCGAGTGCCTGGCGGCTGGGCCGGTCCCTGGTTTGGGGCTGCAGCAGATCCTTCCCTTCCTGCTCTGCTTGCTCCATGCTGCCAATTCCCCAGCAGGAAAGAGGGAATAGCTTTAATTTGGAAGAGAGCAGGCTAAGATGGAATGTTAGGAAGAAATTCTTCTGCCCCATCCCAGGCCAGGTTGGACGGGTTTGGAGCAGCCTGGGACAGGGGAAGGTGCTGGGGGTGGAACTGGATGGGCTTTAAGGGCCCTTCCCACCCAAAGCATCCTGGAATTCTGTGGCTTCCTGCCCATCCCAGGCTGCTCCATGCCCTGTCCCTGGACAATCCGTGTGTGTCACAAGGGGAGCAGGGAGGGCTGGGGACACTCCGTGGTCACAGAACTTCAGTGGTTCTGAGAGGGAGGATGGTACCGCCGTGAAACCTCTCCACAGGAGAGGGAAGCTCCTGGTCTGCAGCTTAATCATTAGTAAAAAATTATTTCCTACAGTGTTAAAGATCTAATTGGTCCAATCAAAAGGCAAATTAATGACAGCTCATTTGGAGAAATCTGCATGTGTTCCAGCAGAGGCTGCAGGGAGGAGCCACGGCGTTCCCAAAGAGCTGCAGTGGGAACTCTGTCCTCTGCAGCACAGGGTGTTTTCCCTCACCAGGAACTTGGTGCTGCCTGGGATGTGGGGGAAAGACAAAAATTTTAATAGTTTTATTTTTATTATCCTTACAACATGCCGATTTTCCCTGTCACTGCTTGGAATTTCCCTCTGAAAGCAGAGGAATGGGCTTGTGCTCTCAGACCAGAAGCCCAACTCCTGCATCCACACCAGACCAAACCCCTGGGAAAATGTTTTATTTTCCAGTTTGTAAGTGCAATGTTTTCTTAATGGGGTGAGAAGCTTTTCCTATCTTGCAGCCTGACTTTTTGCAAACCACTGAGAATATGTCTCTTTTCTGTTCTGTAAAAATCAGAGTTCAAGTCAGGATGCTCTGGGATTTGAGGATGGACTCCTCTGGACCTGTGCCATGGTTTCTGTAGGTTTATCTCCTGCCCATACCCTGCAGGGTAAAACAGCCTCAGACAGGGTCTCTGTCAGCTCACAACCCTCAAAACTTCATTTTATTAAAAATACCTTGAACACTTCATACCAACAGGTTCCCACAAAACACCTACCTGTATCCGTGCCTCAAAAATCCAAATTCTCTGAAACAGCATCGACAGCAAATGCTGTGACCCCCAAACACAGAGCAAAAACACCTCCCAGGCTGCATTGTGGGCAGCCTGGACACCTCCCTGTCCCTGCCTCCATCACCCCTGGCCCCCAGAGCAGGACTGGCAGCTGGCTGTGTGCTCCTGAGCATTCCCCACGCTGTGCCAGCTGTGCACCCGTGCCTGGGTGCTGCTGGGGCAGGGAGGGTCAAAGCTGCCACCCCCAGCCCAGCTGAGCATCCCCCCCTGCCCAGGCTCTCCTCCCCTCCCTCCTTTGTGCTCCCTCCCTCTCTCCCTGCCGGCCAGCCCAGCCCCAGCTCAGATGTTTTTCCTTGGCAGCCATTCCCTGCATGAAGCTGGGGCAGCCCAAACGGTCTCACCTTTCCCCCTGCTCTGATAAATGCTCCCCGTGCAGCTCCTGCACCCTCCCCGAGCGTCCTTCATCTGTCAGAGATCGCAGCCTTTTACGGCGGGTCATTATTTCACCAGCAATTCCAACAGAAATATTTCCAGTCCACACCAAGCGATCTATTTCGCTTCCCCACCCACCACATTAGCCTCTGAATACTCTCATTATACCATTACTAATTAGAAATTCTCTCAAATTGGCGGCTGCATTAAAAAAAAAAGACAGTGTGCTGAGCATATGGCATAATATCCTATTAATGAACACTCTAAATTCAAACTCAGGTCAGCTGTTCATTTCTTGCTCATGACACCCAGGCAAGGGGGAGAAAAGCAAAGCTTCTTTTTTTTTTTTTTCCCCCTCCCCTTCAAAAATGCATAATACAGAATGCTGGGATGCAGTGGTGCCTTAGGCCAATGCTTTATTTGATTTGTCTATTTTTTTTTTGAGTAGTAAAAAAAATTAAAAATTTTATTTATATATATATATATATATGCATTCATAAAGCAGAGTGGAAGGCACTTGCTGGCCAGTGCTCCCCTGTGTGGTGCCTGTTTTAAACCAGCAGAACAGGCCAGACCCCCTGAGCATCACCACTGAATGTCCTGTGAGGCTGTTTGGTCCTGCCAGCTCCAGAGCAGGGATGGGTGAGGACAGCAGCTGCAGCACACACACTTTTCCCCCTTTTTAGTTAAATCCCAGCAGCCACCTGCCCCTGTGAGCTGTGCTGGGCTGAGCTCACCTTGTCCCGAGTTTGCCTGAGCTGGGGTTCACTGCAGGGCTGCTCAGGCTCAGCACGCTCCAGCATCACTGCTGGGGCTGGGGTCACCGGGCAGAGCTCCTCTCGGGGGGCTCTGGGGTCTCGGGGGGGTCAGCAGCACGGACAGGACCCCCAGGTGCTGCACCCAAGCCTGGCTGCTCGCTGTGACTCGCTCCACTTGCAGTTTTTAGGCTGGGTGGAAAGGTGCCAGCGAGTGGGAGGGCTGGGTGTGAGCATCCGTGTGCTTCAGGGGACAGGCAAAGGTCACCCACCTTCCCAAGGATTATTTTATTGTGGGTTTTAGTGCCATGAAATTCACAGCACAGTAAAAGAGCAGATTCCTGTACCTTCCTCTTCTCTGGGCAGTTGAGCTGTCAGGGCTTCAGGCCCCATCAGTCTTGTTGTCACTGAGGTTTATAAAACCACTAAATGATATTATGTCAGCTGATTCTTTAATGGGATAATCATTAGCCAAGACCTGAGTAAGGTGTTTTTGTGCCATCACTAATTTCACCCCAAGGTGAACGAGCAGCAGAGCCCGGGGCGCGGGGTTCGCGCCGAGCCGAGCACGCGCTGCTGCTGCAGCCCCTGCTCTGGCACAGCCACAGCCCCCGGGCTTGTCACCGTGGGACAGGTCACAGCATGAAGGTTGTGACTTCCACAGGGTCACAGAGCTCCTGGCTGCAGCCCTGAGAGCCCGGGATGGGTTCTCACCCCCTTGGCTGCCTGCACACCTTCCCTTCACCCGGACAAAGGATGCACTGAGCTGTGACCTTCCAGTTAAAACTGGAAAAGTTTAGGCTTCTCAACAAAATGAAACTTTTCCTTTGAAAACAAACATTTTGCCTCATCAAGAATCCAATTTTCTGTCAAAATAGTTTTCATTAAATATTTCCAAGCAGCCTCAGGTTAGTATTGATTTAAACTGGTGCAAGGGAGAGAAGAATGAGGCTTTGTCTCTACAAAGATCATGTTTGCCCACCAATTAAAATTACAGTAGAAGTGAGGAACTGCTGCTGCCTCCAAAGGGGAGTTGGTTAATGAAACACTCAGTAATTATCCTCGTTAGACATCCCAGGGAGTGGTCAGGACCCCGGGAGCAGGGGGAGCAGCGGGCAGAGGAGCTGAGGGGTTTGGGAAGGGCTGCCAGGGAAGGGAGGACTTCTCCTGGGAGGGCACCTGAGGGAAGGCCTGCCCTTCACCCTCGGGCTGCCCACTTGGTTCTGCAGGTGGTCAGGACTTGGTTCTGCAGGTGGTCAGGACTTGCTGCAGCTCGTGGTGGACAGAGAGACAAATCGTGGCTCATGGCAGTGCACGGGAATCAGGTCATCCCTGGACATCATGGAGCTGGGCCATCACTCACTGGGTTGTTATGCTGCTCTTTCAGTTTTTTCCCAGAAAATTCAATATAAAAGTTGAAGTGAGGTGCAGGACTGGCCATGCAAGGGTGCTGTGATGGGGAGCGGGGAGCAGGGTGGGTGTTGGGGTCACTCAGCCTGGGAAGGCAGAGGGACTGAGAGTCCCTTCCCCTGCCCCTGGAAGAGCACCTGGAGCAAATCTGTCCCTTCCAGCCAAGTTTTGTGTGCTGAGGGTTAAAGCTGAGCTCAGTGCACTGAAGCCCAGGAAGAACTGAGGTTTTATTTCATTGGCATCAGGGTCATTCCTGATTTAATTATGTAAAAATTAATGTGAACGTCTTCCCTGGTAGGGATAGGCCAGCCATGGAAATTGAATTGGGTGAAATGCTGGTTAAGCTAATCACTCACAAGTCATTATGATGGCTGAGCACAGGGATGCTGTAATCTGTTGGGACTTCCCAGAGCCCTGATTGAAGACCAAGTTTAAGACCCACAGGTTTAATCAGAGGGGATCAGAGATGTTGCTCTGAGGTGATTTCCTGGTAGCTTTGAACCATTTCTTTGTGCTGTGAGAATCCATGCTCTCAGTCTTCCCGTGCCCTTCCCAAACCATTCCCACCCTGGCAGCGTGGGCAGGTTCCCATCTCAGGCTAACCCTGAGCCCCTGGAACAGCTGTATTGTGATTTAAAAGCAGGAATTCAGGAAAGCCCAGCCCTGGAGCTGCAGCAGCCTTTCCCGGCCCTCAGAGCAGGGAAGGGCTCCTGCTGGAGGAGCTGCTGCCAGCGGTGCTGCTCGGTGTCCTCTGGCTGAAAGGAGCTTTCCAAAGTAACAGAAATAAGTGGATTTAAATGCTGGTGTTGCACATGTGCTCTGTGTGTCAATGCACAGCTGCAGCTCTGTGCTCATACTCCTGGTGGAGTTTTGGGGCAGGAGGGCTCAGGTGAGCTCCAGCTCTGCTATTTCTGCTCTGCCAGGGTTTGGGGGCTCTGCCAGGGCCTCCTGAGGGCTCCCCTTGCCCCCAGAGCCATCAACCCTCTTTCATCTGAGTGTGGTTTTTATAACAACTTATATACATTTTAAAGGGAGAAAAACTCCCAGTCAATATTTAGAAGAGCAGGAACAGCTTGCAGAGAGCACTTTACCCATCTGCTCCCAAAAATGCCCACCTTTGTAGGTGCCTGGAGGGTGCTGGGCCCGAGCTGCTTCCCAGGCTCAGTCAGGAGCCAGCTGATGTCCATAGCAAATCAAGATGCTCGTTGTAATGTTCACAAAAATGTAATTTGATTTGCCTTTGTCAACAAAATCTGCGGAAACATCCCCTGCCTGAATAAATATCCCTGCAGGGTAGCACATGCTTTGTAAATAATTTTCATTGTAATCCCCTCTTCCTAGCAGGGTGGAGAGTTGAGAACATTCATCAAGTCTCACATTAAGAAAATAATTTTCTTGTACCTAATTTGTGCAATAAATAAAGTCCACAATTTCTTGCTTCTGCAGCAAGGAAGTGTAAAGAGCTGAGGCTGGGGTTTTTTGACACTGGCTGATTTTTTTGATGGCTATTCCTACCTCAGGCCTGGTGCCAACAGCTCCCCAAGAGTTTGGGATTTGGGGCTCAGCATCCTCTGGGCACTCCAGCACGGAATGACCCAGAGCTTTGTCTGCCTGGGGTGGGGTGAGAGGCTCAAGGTCAGCAGTCTCCCATCCCTGACCTGACCTAGAACAACGCCTCGGGTGATGCCAAGCCTGGGTTAAGCTTTACCCAGCTGCAGGGGTCTTTGGCCAGGCCTACCCAGCTCTCAGCTGGCACAAAACTCAGGTCATTTTTCAAGGAACTTGGAGAGATTTCTTGTTTGCAGCCAGTGCTCAGGACTGACTGCAGAACAAGGGGCAGGGTGTTGCTGTAGTGTTATTTTTTATCCTAAATCCTCTCTAGAGATGGAGCTTTAGCTGTGTGCTCTTTTCTCCTGCTGTCAGGGAAGGCTCAGAAGGAGCCATGGCAAAAGCACAGCCTTGCCCCAGGCACTGACTCAGAGCCAAGGCCAGGCAGCACTGCCCTCTCCAGTGGCCTCAGCTGCCTCTGGCCAGGCTTTGGAGCCTGCACCAGGGGCTCTGCACCTTCAGGGGTCACCTTCAGTGCTGCTGCCCCTCAGGCTCTGCTCTGAGCAGGCCCAGGACAAAGCTGCAGGGCTCTGGGGCTCCCTGGCTGGGCAGGAAACCAGGAGGACACGGGAGAGTTTTGGCCTTTCAGGAGCTGCACTTGGGTGATCAGCCTCTTAAACTCCTCCTTGCTGACCCCATGTCTCACTGAGGAACCAGAGCTCATCTCTTTCAAGATGGGAGAGCACCAAGACGGGAGAACAGCTTTGTTTTTCTCCTTGTAGAAATGTAAATCTGTTATTTATATATATTTTATGGATGGCATGTTCCTATCCCCGGGCATTTCGCATTGGAATTCAACTCATTGCAAGCCTATTACATGTTCACTAACTATAAACCATCTGATTTATATTCATTAACCAGTCATAGACAGCACTAGTGGCATAACTTCAGCACTGGACATGCCTCAGTCGACGGCTGAACTAAATTTCAGTTAATTAAGGGGCCGTAATTGTTGTCCAGTACAAGTGTCTTCAGGGCATTCACTTTGTAAATAATTTTTCACCCCAACCTCTCCTGCGTACTTGGTTGCTGCTCTGCAACTTTGTTGGAGCCATAAATTGTTGGGAAATCAGCTCTCCTGCCTCTCTGCCTGGCAGGTCCCTTTGCTGGGCCTTGCCAAGGACAGCGTGGCATTAATGATTAGCAAAGTGCAACGGGGCTGTGGAGAAAGCAGAAAGATTGCAAACCCCTAAAATATAGGGGGGTTTACAATCTCAACCCCTCCAGGAGGGGTTTTAGCCCAGGGGGGCTCTGATCCCTCCCAGACCACAGTCTTCCTCACTCTCCTTCCCTTGGAAACTCCCCTGGAGGAGCTCACAGGACTGACCAAACCCAGCCTGGCTCAGAGTGGGCCCTGGGGTGGGATAAATCTGCTTAAAAGAGAGATTAAAAGTTGAAACCCTCTTACTTATTTGCTTTATTTTCTCAAAAGTTCAGGCCTGGGGAGACCCAACCTTGTGGAAAGGGACATTTCCTCCTGTCCTTTTACTCCCAGCAGGTGGAAAGCAAGATGGGAAGGAGCTTCTGGAGCCTGATGTGGGAATAATGGTGGGGCAGCTTTGAAATGGTCACTGTGGAGGCCACAGAGGAGAGTGGTGCTGGGGGGAGGACAGTGGTCAGCACATTTTCCTTTTCTTTTTGGAAACAGGGCAAAAATTATCATTTCTGTAGCACTTGCTATAGGTTTGGGCTTCTGAGTTTGCTTTCTGTTAAAGGTGTTTCCCTGAGCTCTCAGGGACTGGTGTTTGTGGTGGGACTGGGATTTCTGGATGTGCATTATCAGCACGTGTCCCTTGTGTCACCACCATGATTTTATTCCAAACAAGGAGCTGTGGTTTTCACCAGGAGTGCTAAAATCCAAGATTCCCTGTCTGCTTTCACCCAGGATTCAGCCCCAGGCTGCTCTGAGCCTTTGTGCACCAGTAAATTCTCTCTGAGACACCTCTGAGCACGTGAGGGGGGCACTGGAGCTTCTCCATTTGTCTGCTGGAGCTTCCCCTTGATGTGACATCTCCCTCCCAGCCCTGCCTGGCAGCAGACATATGCCAGTCTCTCTGATAGTTCATGTTCACTTATTAATATAAAGATTCAACTTCCCACTCGCCGGAGTGAACCTTGCATGATGCCTCTGACAGTAATTCAGTTGTAGCCTCAATCAGCTGCTGCATCTCCAGGCCATGGCTATCCCGCTAGCCTTTTCCAATTTTTCACTACACCAGTCATGAATAAATCTCCAAAACACATCAGATTGCTGAAAATGGAAATACCAGAGACAGGCACCAGTTCAGTAGTCAAAGAGCATCACCTTCCTGCAGCCAGCGTGCACGCTGCGTGCTCCCCTGTGTGCTCAGCCCAGCCCAGCCCTGCTGCAGAGCCAGCAGAGTGCACCCTGAGCCTCCTGCTGCTGCCAGGACAGGACATTTCCACGCCCTGGTGCCCTGCCAGAGGAGCCAGCAGCAGCTGCCAGGTGCTGCAGGCAGGAGCTGTGTGTTTGCAGCACAGAACCAGCAGCAGGGTTGGGATTTCCAGCTCCTGCCCTGCCCTGGGTGAAATGCAGTTTGCACTGCAGCCCCCAGCCCTGCCAGGGGCTTGGCCTGGCCCAGCTCCTCCCTGGGTGGGTGCTGTCCTAAGCCCTCAGCTGCCAGGGTGGCCCCAGGACCTGTCCCTGGGGTGCCACTGTCCCCTGGCACCACGCTGACAGCTCCCACGGGAGGCAGGAGGATGCTCAGTTGTGACTGGAATCCTCAGGTTCACCAGTTTTAATTCCTGTAACGTTGGCACTTTTCTCTGCCCTCCTTGGGATGGGGGTCCCAGGCAGCCCAGGCAGGGCCCTGGTGCAGGGGGCACCTCCCACGGGGGTTTCCAAATCCCAAACATCACTTACCTGCCCAATGCTCCCTCACTCCTGTGCTTCACCTCTGACCCTCCCCTGGCCCCAGCCTGGGGGTCTCCATGGTGCCTTTTGAAAGTTGACCCGAAGGGTGAAGTCCTGGTTGTATCCCAGTTGAGGGGGCCTTGCTCCCAACGAGGGTCTGCTCACCCTTAATCTACCCATTACAAACACAGGCATGGTGCTGCCTCTCCCAGCATTGTTCTGGGAGAACTCCACAGAGAAGTAACTGCAAACCAGGATTATTTAAATCACTTTAGGTCAGAAAATCGGCTAGAACTTAAAAAAAAACCAAAAAAAGCCAAATCACCACTCATAAAATAAATCAATTTCTTTAAAATTAGCCTCCTTAAGTTTGACATCAATTCTATTTCTGTAAGGTTTGTCTGTTTTGTAATTTTGTTTTTTATCTGTGTTGTTATATTAAGGCCCCTGCTAATAAAATGTCAAATTAAAAAAAAAATTAGTATCCCTAGTATTGCAGAAAACCAATAAAATAAAACCTTACAAGAGAAGCAAAAGAAAATTTCCATCATTCTCTCCTTAACCGAAATCAAAATTAAAGTGTTATTAGAAATTTCATTAGGATGGAGCAGATTGGTAATGAAATTACATTCCAGGTTTCCACAAACCCAATGTATTAAGTAGGTTTGATCAATGATGTTCACACAATTAATTCTGTCTGATTGCTGAGGATTACTTTATCGACAGTCACATTTCACACTTGTGGGGTTTTTTTGTTTCCCCAGTAAATTCTCCACGATGTCACATCACATGATGGCCAGGCAGCTTTGAAGCCCCGGCTCTCCAAGTGACTTCCAGCGGACCATGACGGGAATCAAGGTAGGGATGTCACTGCTCTTAATTGTGTTCCTTCTGCTGGGCCTTGGGGACAGCCAGCCTGGGGGCCGAGGGGGGCTCGGGGCCCTGGGGAGGCTCCAGCAGGGAGGTGATGGAGGGAGCCCTCGTTCATCCCTGCTCATCCCTCCTTCCTGCTCATCCCTCGTTCATCCCTGCTCATCCCTCCTTCCTGCTCATCCCTCATTCATTCCTCTTCATCCCTGTTCCTGCTCTTCCCTCCTTCCTGCTCATCCCTCGTTTGTTCCTGCTCATCCCTCATTTCTGTTCATCCCTCGTTCATTCCTGCTCATCCCTCCTTCCTGCTCATCCCTCGTTTGTTCCTGTTCATCCCTCGTTCATTCCTGTTCATCCCTGTTCCTGCTCATCCCTCCTTCCTGCTCATCCCTCATTCATTCCTGTTCATCCGTGTTCCTGCTCATCCCTCCTTCCTGCTCATCCCTCGTTTGTTCCTGCTCATCCCTCATTTCTGTTCATCCCTCGTTCATTCCTGCTCATCCCTCGTTCATTCCTGCTCATCCCTGGTTCCTGCTCATCCCTCGTTCCTGTTCATCCCTCGTTTATTCCTGCTCATCCCTCGTTCATTCCTGCTCATCCCTCGTTCCTGCTCATCCCTCGTTCATTCCTGCTCATCCCTCATTCCTGCTCATCCCTCATTCCTGCTCATCCCTGGTTCCTGCTCATCCCTGTTCCTGCTCATCCCTGTTCCTGCTCATCCCTGTTCCTGCTCATCCCTGTTCCTGCTCATCCCTGTTCCTGCTCATCCCTGTTCCTGCTCATCCCTGGTTCCTGCTCATCCCTGTTCCTGCTCATCCCTGGTTCCTGCTCATCCCTGTTCCTGCTCATCCCTGTTCCTGCTCATCCCTGGTTCCTGCTCTCCTTGGGCTGCCTGGAGGCCCCGTGGCTCTGCTGGGCTGCTGGGGGGTCTCAGTGCCCGTCTCAGGGTGGGTTCTGTGTCTCTGAGCTGTGCTGATGAACTGGCACCGCCCTGGGAAGGGCTGGAGATGGTGCCAGGCTGGAGATGGTGCCAGGCTGGCACAGCCCGGCCATGCAGGCAGATGTTTTGGTTCAGTGCTGATGCTGGCACAGCTGGCAGCACATCTGGAGGCAGACTGAGGCAGGAAGGAGAAGGGGGGGAGGGCAGCAGCTCCATAAGCCAGGGGTTGCTTTCAGTGAGCTCTGGTTCCAGCTGGGGTTGTTCTGGTTCTGGCAGCACCAAGGATTCTCTGAGGTGTCACCATCCTCGTCCGTGGCTGTTCCCTTTGTGTGGGCAGGGAATGCTCCTGGAGCTCTCTGTGGTGCTGTTTGGTGCTTCACAACGTCACTAGGTGACTTTTACGTGCAAAAATGAAGTCTGTGATATTGTGGGGGCAGAGTGAGGTTCACTTTTGGGTTGCAGGAAGGACCTGGTTCTGTGGTTTGGGTCTCAGTGTCTTAGAAATGACCCTGGAATTCAGCTGCTCCAGTGAGATTTTACCCGCAGGACTCCGAGCAAAGCTTCATAGCTCAGAACCTGGGAAGGGAAAGCCCTTTCCCTTTTCCTGGGGATAACCTTTGCTGTGTTTTGGGCACTTTCTGCTGAGTCCCCAGCTGTACATTTTCAGTGCCAGGGAAGGGGAGATGCCCCACGGTGGGGTCGGCTGCCTGCCCAGGGAAGGGGTGAGGCAGGGGCACACCGAGCTGTCCCAGCCCCTGGCAGCTGTTTCCCTCTCTACACACAGCAAAAATACCAGGATCTAATTTTTAGAGATGAGACATCTCATCTGTCAGGAGCTGAGTGAATTAGAATAAGAGTGTGCTTTTTTTTTTTTTCTTAAAACAGCCCAAAGTTTTTATCAAGATGCCATTTATCAGCAGCACTACCAGCTGCTAGCAGTAGGCATCCTGCCAATCATTTTATGGAAATAGGGAAGGACTTTAATGTTTGGATGCCCATCTGAATCGACTCTTGTTCATGTCAGCAGATCTGATGTGAAAGCAAAGGTGCCCCTATGCAGTCTAGTTACCATCAAACCTGTAAGTGTCAGCAATTTAAAGGCAAGGAACACAATGCTGATGGTGGGCAATGTCACTGGTGTAACCTATTTCAAAGACATCAGCTCCTGCAGCCTTTGCCTGCTCCTTGTCTCTCAAGGATTAGTTATGCCCGAAGTGCACCCGCTCCGTTAATCTCTGCAAATAATCATGGAGATACCTGCTTATCACCAGCTTCCCCTCCTAACAAACTCATCCACTCATCCCTGCTGGTTACCTGCAGGAGTAGCCAGCAGCTACCACACTTGGTCTTTAAGCTCTGGGATCTCACGTGATCCTTTAAAGCCGGGTTTGGATGGAGCTGCTGAAAGTCACCGTCCTCTGCAGGGTCAGCAGGCAGCTCCCCACCTGGGGATGGCACAGCAGCCCCATGGGCAAGGTCCAAACTCACCCTCAACCTGAGAAACCCCTCTGGGGACGAGGCAGAGCCTTCAGCCAGGTCAAGGGGCACTGCTCAGACCCGAGTCCCCCTGTGCCCAAACTACTGGGAGCTGGTTGAGGATCCAGGATGGCACTGGCTGGACTGGGCCGTGTCACACTCCTTGGCCACCATCTCCTGTCCCTCTGCCTCCTTCCCTGCTTGTCCTCTCCATTCCCCTGGTCTCTGAGCTGGGTGTGATTTAGAAAAGGGATTTCTGGTTGTGCCTAACCTCACTGTGCCTCTCCATCAGCATTTCCTCCCCGTGCTGTGTTCCACAACCATCTCAGGGTCACAGGAGGCTGAGCTGGGCACTGCTGCTGTCGGGGATGGGGCTGTGTGCCCCCAGCACCCCTCTGCTCCCTCCCTGCCCTCTGTCTGCATGGCATTTCCATCACTTTGGAGGTCAGGGGTTTTTTGGAGGTGGCTCCAAGGGATCCTGCTGTGGGTGAGCAGCACAGGCAGCCCAGCAGCGTGGCCCCTGTCATGGGCACTGCTGCTGCTGCTGTTGACACTCGGAGTGATTAACATGGGTAGGACAGTGAGAGGGAAATAAATAACATCCTAATCTCTGGCACCATCATTCCTTTGATGAGAACAAAAAATATGAAGACTGAAAGATCAAAATAACTGTATTAGAGCATGAAAAGGGAAATGCTCTTTTAACCACCGCTGTTCAGATATATCTCCTCAGATCTGACATGCTGTAATATATTTGTAACACAGATATATATTAGGGGGTAAAGCTGGTGATTAATTTGCTTTACCTTTTCAGAGCATATACATAAAAACCTACATTAGCAGAATTAGCATTTTACCTGTCTTTGAAGATCTTTGCTTTGAAATGTATAAAGTCTTGTCGATTTTATGTCTCTCAGAAGAACAAGAGTTGTTTTTTCATGAAGCTTCCCCCTGGCCCACCTCCTCCCTGGTCTGGCAGCTCGGTGCAGGCAAAGATGCTGGGGGTTTGTCTCTAATTACTGCATCAGCACCCTCCGGGGCATTGCTTTAGCTGCTGCCCATATTCACCCCTCTTGACTCATAATTGCTGTTGAAGCTTCTGAGACTAGAGATCAAAGTATTCATGTCATTCATGTTTCTGTCAAAGGTCTTATCGTCAAAGCACCAACTATATTTCCAGAGACGTCTGCTTTTCTCAAGAGCAACGCACAAACTTGGCTTTGCCTTTTTTTTTTTTTTTTTTCCCTCCTCCTCGTTGCAATGTTGCTGCAAGGAAGTGCAGGTGAGGGGAGGAGGAAGCAGCAAGGGGCTGTGGAGGCTGCACCCTGGAAATTTAGTTATTGCTTGTTAAGGAGCATCATTCCAACCAAAACTGCTGTTCCAAATTTCTGCCCTGCACGTGGGGGGTGTTGGAGCTGGAGTTGTCTCTGTTGGTTGCTGGTGTTTTGGTGGCACCTCGGGACAGCAGGGTGGCTGGTGAGATTTTACCTGCAACTAAAACAGCACAGATAAAAACTTGCCGTTTGTGGTTTTTAATGCAATCGAAATTTGGATTCAGACAACTTAGCAGAAAGGCTCAGCTTGGTCTGAGCTGTTTTCCTTTGGGAACGAGGCCGTGGGGCTGTCAGGGCTCACGGGGATGCCCAGTGGGCACGGGGAACCTGAGTGGGTGCAGGGTCTGCCCCATGCCCACCAGCCCAGCCACACGTGGGGAGCAGCAGAGCCTCAGCACTCCCTGCCCACCACAGCAACTTCTGATGAGTTTCTCTCCGAGTCCTCAGAATTGGGAGCAGGAAAAGAACTTTATAAAATTCTCCACAACCAGTCGAGCGGAACCTATTTTCTCTCACAATGCAATTAACGGCACCAACATTTACAAAATATGATTACAAGCACTTTGGTTAAGTAGAGGAAAGTATATTAGATAGCAGCGAGGGGTTGATCTTAATGTGCATTTTTTCGAGAGACTTGCATTTTCTTTGTGCAAATAAAGAGGCCCTAAATTCTCCATAGGCACTAAAATCAATGCAGTGGAACCATGATAACAAACACAGGCTCCACTTTTTGCTACATCCCCCAATTAATTAAGCCTTTCACGGGCATGTAATTAGGAACATTAGCAAGTCATAAAATTGCCGTGAGTCTCTAAATTATGTGCTGGCCCTCAGCAATTTGTTTTTAATTCCTTTTGAAGACAATGGCACTGCGGGGTCCCATAGATCTTCATAGCAGCCTACTGTTTACTTCTTTATGGCTCTATGAAGATCTAACTGTTTTCTACTGCTCCCAGATGCACCCGCACTATTTTCTTGCGCTTTTTCATTACCTGAGTTAGATTTAAAGGGAAACGGCCTCGGCTGCCCCGCGCCCGCCCCGCCGGCGCCGGCAGCGGGGAGCGAGCGGAGCGGAGCGGGGATGCTCGCCCGCAGCCCGGGCTGCTCCGCCGGCTCCGCAATTCTCCCGCTTTGATGTAGACCGGCGCGAAGAGGCAGGGAAAATAAATAAATAAGCGGCAATCATTTCGGGGGAAGGTTTATTTCCCTGTTATTGTGATTTACTCCTCCTTGATGAGAGCGTCTCTTTGGCAGCGGAGGCGCGGGGAAGCGTTTGTGCGCTCGCGGGGTCAAGAGCGGCAGAAAGGAGTAAATAGTGGAAGCAAATTGTTTTTTCTTCCAAAATATCTTGGCTCGTTCACAGCTGAGGGGTCAGCAGGACGATAATACCTGGACACGTGTAGTCATAGCGGGACCGTGCCGGGCTGGATGCAGGGGCACAGCCGGGTGTTTAACCCCGCTCATGGCTCCAGGCTGTGGCAGCGGGAGAGGGGGCAGAGCTGCCCAGCTGTGGGCCTGTCCCGGTGCTGGGCATCCCAGAACTGCACAGGAGAGGGGGCAGAGCTGCCCAGCAGTGAGCCTGTCCCGGTGTGAAGCCCGGAATTGCACAGGAGAGGGGGCAGAGCTGCCCAGCCGTGAGCCTGTCCCGGTGCTGGGCATCCCGGAATTGCACAGGAGAGGGGGCAGCGCTGCCCTGCAGTGTCCAGCTCCAGTCCTGCCCAGCTGTGGATCCTGGAATTGCACAGGAGAGGGGGCAGAGGTGCCCTGCAGTGTGCAGTTCAGTCCTGCCCAGCTGTGGATCTCAGAACTGCACAGGAGAGGGGGCAGAGGTGCCCTGCAGTGTGCAGCTCCAGTCCTGCCCAGCCGCGGGCCAGTCCCGGTGTGCATCCCGCAATTCCGGCAGGCTCCGGGCGGGTGTTGCTTTCCGAGCGTGGCTTCCCCCCGGGCGCTGGGGATCTGAGCCAATTAATGCTGTTGAATTACTAAACAGGTTTAGTGGTAATAATAATAAGCAGAGATTGTAGTAAAGGAGGTGGATTCTGGCTCGTCTCCATCCAGCTGCCGTGACACCGGAGCTTGTGGCCAGCCAGGACTCCTGGCTGCCTCCTGCGCTGTCTTTTGTCCCTTCGGGCATCCTGGCGCTGCCCTTCCCTTGGGGTGGCAGCAAAACCTCTGTGCTAATGCCCTTCTTAATGCAGAGTGGAGAACGTGTTACTGCTGGACCAGGGGATGTGTCAAAAAGCAGCAACCCAGAAGGGAAACCACCCCCAGAATCGTTCATCTTCACCACTGCTTTCACTGCCTGATTAAGCTTTGTTTTGGGGCTGGAAGAAATATCAAGCCGAGCATATTATAACGCTGTGCCTTGTGGTATAAAGCAGCAGCTGGACAGAGGGCTCTGTCAGCTGTCAGTGAGAGGGAAAAGTGGGAAATGTTTGCGGCATGGAGCGCCAGGATAGTCAGGAGCAAGGTGATGCTTAAAGGATGCCCGAAGTGCAGGAAGGGGGAGCTCAACAGCTCCCCTTCTAAAATCAGATTGCATTTCAGTGAAATCCTGACTCTGGGGGCATTGCAGCCTCCCGCTGGGGTAGGGAGGAACAAATTCTTCCCTCAGCTGCTCGCAGCACCTCGTGCCCAGCCTGGAGGAGGTCGAGCAGCGCGCTCCGTGGGTGGGTTTGCTCCTTCTGCTGCCCCGGGAGCGGCGCCGCGTCGTGCGCGGAAATTTCAGCTCCCGACATCAAACATTTCCCGTGTGCCTGTGAATTTACTGTTTGAAGAGGGGAGACTGTGCCTGTGAAGGACCAGCGGGGGAAAAAACCCCAAAAACCAGACTAGGGCGCAGTCCCACGGCTGTGGCTCTGACTTTCGGCCGAGACCCGCTCCCGGCTTTATGCCCTGTGGATTTGCGCGGCGCAAATCCCGGGATAGCGGCACGGATGGGAGCGGTGCTCCCACCCCGGACCCAGCCACGGTGCTCCCTGCTCCTGCCAGCTCCCCATTCCCGGGAGGAGGAGGAGGAGGAGGAGGAAGGAGCTGCGCTCCTCCCGCCCGGCGCTCCGTTATCTCTGCCGCTCCACCGGGAGCTGCTATCGGCGGGCAGGCAGCGCCGTCCCCACGGGCAGATGGCATCAGCAGCCGGGCAGGAGCTGGCACATCCAGCGGCAGGGACAGCCCCGTGCCCGCTGGCATCAGCCTGGCTGCCCACGAGGCACACCCAGCCCTTCAAACCCAAACATTTGTGTCTCACTGTGGGCAGCGCTCTCCTTTCCATGGGTAGGAGCAGCGCAGCCGCTGGTTTTTCTGGACTATTCCAAGCCTGGCGGTGCTGTCAGTGAGCCCCGGGGCAGAGCCCGGCCGCAGCTCCGTGCTGCTCCCAGGAAAGCCCCCAGGATGGGCAGCTCGTGTTCATTGGCATGCACAGCCAGGCAGAAACAAAGGCGCTCAGAAGGATCCGCCGTGCCGCCGCAAGTCCCGGCGCTGGAGCCGAGTTTGCCTTATTCCAGGGAAGCAATCCCCCAGGATAGAGGGAATGGTTATTAAAAAGCCCAGAGAGCAGTGTCTAACCTTGAGTAAGTGTTTTCTTGTTGTCATCCCAAGATCTAAAGAAAATCCTGAAGAGAATACATGGTGAAGACATATATTATACTTGGAGCTTTTTATCTCACACATGTGACTTTGCCTATCATGAACTGTACGTTTTTATTCTCACTAGTGGGACAAAACTATATCCCACTGCAGCATATATCAAGAGGAAGAACATTGTACCTTCTTTGCATTAATATAAATAGCTGTTTAGGACCGATTCCTTGGCCAGATACTACCATCTCACCTGTCCTTTATCTAAGATATTTGGCATGTAGCTCAAGTTTGGTTTATTTAGAGTCGGGATACAGCAGCTTTTACATATTAAAGGTGCATTTTAAAAGAGCATTTTCTATTCTAATTTGAGGGGAATGGAGCTCTTTAGGGCATTCAGGGAACGATGTCCATCTGATTTACATTTCCCTTGTTGGAGCAGAGCTGCGTACGCATATTAGGATGTAAATAATAGTGATGGATACATGTATCTTTAAAAGATCCATTTTCTCTTTTGACTAAGGCATCCAGGAGAGGAAGGAGAATGTAGATCACTTTTACAGGTGGAAAATCAATCTTTAAGACAATGTGCACGACACAGGAGCCAGCCCCTCCTGTCCAAGGTGCCAGGGTGAGAGGTGCAAAGTTCCCCAAGAAGTCGTGTCTGGCATGCAAGGGGAGGCATTTGCTGCCCATTTCCTTGGCCTCTGCTCTCCCAGATGCCCACCCACCAGAGTTAGGCTTGCCCAGCACAGATTTGCCAAAACCACCAACATGCTGAGGTCTGATTTGGGCCTCCAAAGGCTCCCAATGCCCATTGTCTGGGCTGCAGAGCCAGTGAAATGACAAATTGTAATTGGGGTCCTGCTAAAGAAAGTTATTTTTGATATTTTGCTTCTCTGTGGGGGCTTGGCAAGTGCAAGTTTGTGTGTTCTCCATTTTATTTTATTGTGGCTTGAGGAATTTCCTGGGCTTCTCCCAGATCTCCCAGCCAGCATCACTGGAATGCCAGGATCCATCACATCCCTAAGGCAGCAACACGAGCAAACACAGGAATGAAAAGTTAGAGAAAAGGTTACCCCAAGAGGGGCTGGAATGGAGCACGGGTTGAGCTCTGCCCTGGCTCCCCATTTTTCTGTGAGTTCAGCAGCAAATTGCTCAAGGAAATGAGAATCAGGAGGATTTCTCCTCTGTGCTGGCATTCAGAGATGGCAACGGGAGCCCTGTAGCAAAGCCCCTGCTGGATCTCTGCTCTTCTGGGAGTGCTTGTGTTGTGCTGAAGGCTTTGCTAACATTTACTGACCCAAAACGAGGAGCACGAGTTCACTTTTCAAGTTGGCTGCTCGTAAAACTCCTGGGAAATGTGGGTGCCCTGGGAACGTGGGGCTGGTTGGGGTCTGGTGAGCACAGGGTGGCAGGTAATCATTGACTGCAGCAGGGAATGTGCCTCTCGGGCTGGTAGCACTTCTGCTCCCGTGTTGGATTAACCCAGAAACTCCTGCAATAAAACCTTCCCTGGCCACGGTGATTTGTGGGGAAATCCAGAGCCTCCAGTGAACTTTCTCATTTGTCTTTGGCTCTGGCTATTTTCCCTCCGACTTCAGAGGTACCAAAAGGAAAAAAAAATAAAAATTGAAGTCCCTTGATCATCACAAGGGGAAATTAAACCTTTGGGCTTAGCCCTCATTTCCCTCAGCCTTCCAGATTGTCCAGTGATGGGAGCAAAGCTCATTTCCTGCGGGATCCCCTTGGAGCTGGTCACTCCAAGTGCTGGAGAGGGAGGAGCTGGATGTGTGAGTGATTGCTGCAGGAAGGGCGTGAGGAGATGGGCTGAGATACCGCCCTTGTGGCAGAGAGGCATGAAATGAAGCAATCAGGGCTTGGGGGAAATTAGGGTTGTTTGCAGACCCAAATAAACAAACTCTCAGCTCTGGAGGACAAGGCAGGAGCAGGGCCCAGAGGTTCTTTTATCTTCTTCACACCTGAGAGCACACCCAGCCCCGTGTGGGGGCTCTCAGAGACCCCACTTGTGGAGAAAGTCCATGAAGGTTTTGCTGATGCTGTTTCTTTGAGAGAATTTGTTTTTATAACATCTCCAGTCAGTGTTTCCTGCCTGTCTCTGCCCCAGCTCCAACCACAGCATTGTGGCTGGCTGTGCCTGTCCTTGAGCAGGACCCCAGAGTGGACAATGACCTCTGGGTGACCAGGTGGTGGTTGGTCATGGGCTGGGCTCCATCATCTTCGAGGTCTTTTCCAGCCTAAATGATTCTGTGGCTGGAGAGAGCCGGGCTCAAATCTGATCCTTGCTAATTATGTGTGCACTAATAAGTGTCAGCTATGCCAGGTAAGGGAGCCCTGCTGCCTCATTAACCCCTGCAGGGCTGGTTCTGTGCCTCCAGCACACCCTGCAAGGTGCTGCTCGTCGGGGTGGGATGGGTGAGTGAATGCTGGGGCCAAGAATGCTCATTCAGCTCCGTTTGAATGTCATTATTTTGATTATATATTTACCTTGATAGTGCCCCAGTGAACACTTAAAAGCCAAACAGGCAGCTATGAGATGTGATTTCTGAAATCCAGCCTGGGCAGCGTTGCTGTTCTCAGATCCTTCCTCTGGAACCAAAAGAGCCGTGAGAAGGAGGGACTGGGATTTCAGAGCCACCTCCCAAGCATTTCCCTCCTTTCCAGCCCCTGGGCTTTGGGGA
Source organism: Passer domesticus (assembly GCF_036417665.1). Classification (NCBI taxonomy): domain Eukaryota; kingdom Metazoa; phylum Chordata; class Aves; order Passeriformes; family Passeridae; genus Passer; species Passer domesticus. The sequence continues at coordinate 1,533,291 of NC_087492.1, read as the reverse complement.
ATGGGAAGTTAAGGAATCTCAGACTGCAGGGAAGAAGGGAAAACGTGTCTCCCCAAAGAGCAGAGCCACTGCCAGAGCCTGCTGGGCTGAGCTGGGCTGGGGCAGGGTGGGCCAGCCCGGGGTGGGCAGCAGGTGACACTAACACGAGGGGACATTGCCCAGGGGCTGAGTGACAGCACCAGTGAAGCAGATCGACGTCAGGCGTGAAGGCAGTGCCTTCCTCTGCTCAGATCACAGTCACACAAGCTCTGAATCACCAGCTTTGCAACCAGCAAGCATAAATTTATACTATACAGATGAGAACTGTGCCTGGGAGACAGAACATCTATCTCCTTTGCACTTATCTGCCACCGTGACACAAACAATCAGAGATGATTCTCTGGCACAACAAACAGCAAAGTGTCTTCTTTGTCTTTGCCTCAAAGGAAAACACTATAACACATCTTTTTGGCCCGTGCTTTTATCACTTACTTTTGTTCAATAATCTCCCTGCCCAATATAGCGGATTTGGCCGTGTGTGCGTGTGTGTAATAGGAAATCTGCCCTGGCTGAGCCATGGCGTGGGGAGGAAATAAATACACTGTCACTGGGGCTTACACAGCCTGCACAGCCCGTGGCTTAACCCCAAATCTCTGTGCTGATGCTGGATTTTCTGTAGTGCCACAGAGCCTTGGCTTTCTGGGGATGTGGAAGGAGCTGTAAATGACTTGAGGAGCTGCGAGTCGGGAGCTGGGCTGTGCTACCCATGGATGTGGAAAGAGGAATTCCAGTGTACAGCCCTGTCACCATGCCACAGCAAAGGGGAAAACACCCCCAGGTGTGCCTTACCCCTGTTCAGGGCAGGATGTTCATTCTGGGACTCAGGACAGACAGTAACACAGCTCACAGGAACCACTGCTCACTCAGAGGCAGTGATGGGGCTTTTTGGGGTGGTGGCTGTGCTGGGACTGACAGGACTCTTGCTTCACGTGTTGTTTGCTTCAGTGGGAGGGGGAATAAGCAGAATGGGAGTAGGTAAGCAGAAATGGAGTAAAATATTTGGGGTCTCTCTCAGTTCTGCTCAGAAATGTTTCCTGAGGCTCCAGCAATGGATGGTCTGACCAGCAAAGCACTGTCCTGTGCAGGAGGAAGGGCCAGGCCCTCTGTGAGGGCTCAGAACCAAACCCTGACCTCATCCCCAAGGTCACAGCTGGGAATTGGAGCAGCACCGGGCACTGCTGGGCACAGATCCACGGGGAGCCTCCCAGCCCTGCAGTGCAGCCGTGGCTATCCACACACAAAAATTCCCTTTCCACTTTACACAGTGCTGGTTTGAACAGGGAAAAGAGCTCCCTGGCCTCGGGCAGTGCTGCAGCAGAAGGCTTTGGGATGTGGTGGTGAGGGTGAATTCCTGAGCCAGGTAAATGGGGACGGCTGGGAATGATTCCAGCTGGGCACTCCCCCGCCCTGGCACAGCCCCCTCGGCCAGGGGAGCCGTGGGCTGTGCTGTGATTTTTTTCAGGCATCAGCAACAGATTTGCTGTTCTGTATTTCAAAAGGAAAAATGGAATCCGACTGCACCTCGGATGCAGACAGTCCCTCACACAATATTTCCTGCACCTCCTCTCCAGATAAGCCACCTTTTAAGATGATGTATGGTAGCACTTACCTGTTATAGTGTTCCAGCGAGCGAGGGCTGGGGAGATCCACTCTGGGTTCAGTCACGAGCAAACTGATCCATTTCAAACATAAAGTTGGATGAATGGGGCAGGGAAAATGGGAGCCAAGCTCCTAATGGGAAGATTTCACCCCCTAAAGTGTTGTGATGGAGCATTTTGGAGGGGAAAATCAGGGGAAGAACAGCCGGAGGTGGGCGGTGGGAGCAGGGGGCGGTTTGCTCTTTTTTTATTTCCCCAAAGGCAAGAAGGGGGGGAAACGGTTCTGGTGTTTGTTGCATCCCTTTTAGATTGAATTCCAATTTGCTATTAGCATTTTATATTTTCCCTTCAGCTGATGGTGTGTGCAGATTAGCAGTGCCTTATCTGCGCGGCGCCCCAGCCCGCGCTGCGCGGGCCCATCCGGAGGGACGCTATCGTTTACACGGGGTGCTGATAACACAGAAATCTCCTCCACTGGGGCTTCACATTGTCTGCTTATTTATTGGGAGGAGCTGGGTTCAGCGCTGCTCATCATCTGCAGCTCTGTAATCTGCATTGCACCGTGCAATTAGAGGGGTTCTCTGTCTCTCCACGCCACCCCAATATCGCGCATCCATCACGGGCTCCTCTTGCAGCAGAGAGCACCGATGCAAATCACGGCCCTGCAGCCCTTATTGATCCAGATGTTTGTTGATTTACAGGAGTTGTAACCCTCAGAAAGTGTGCAAGAGGGACACAAGGTGTTTTCACTGCTCACCCTGCAAACTGCTGACCCAACTCAGCCCTCCCACCCCAGGGCCACCCCAGGAGCAGCAATGGGAACCCCAAATCCCAGCTAAAACCCCCAAATGAAGGCTCATTTCCTGACTTCCCCGAATCAATACCTACGTGATGGTGACTTAAAAACACCAGACAGCTTTCCTAGACCGAAGCCCTTGGATAAATGAAGTTGTCATTGACTTCTGGTGTATCTGGTCGGTGTGAGATCCTAATTAGGACAGGATCACAGGAGCGGGGGGAGATAATAAACCCACTGGGTCAGTCTGCCTGCAATGGCAGCACATCATCCCCTGCTATCAACAGGACCCCGTGCTCACGAGTGAAGTGCTCAACTCATGGGTGGATTTGGCTTGTGATTTAAAAAATGCACAAAACTACTGGAAGTATTGCCTGGGGATTTATCAGGAGGGCTTTCAGTTTCCTTTGTAGTGTTCTTTGCCTGGTCTAGTAGAGACTTTCTGCTGAGAAATCCAAGTTGCTGAGGAAAACTGTGTTTTTCCACTGCAGAACAGTGCTGATATGATGAGTTTATCAGAATCACAGAATGTTCACAGCACTGGTGCCATCAAACCTTGCAGCCGGGCTGCTTGGAGCTCAGAACTCACAGGAAAAATCCCTGCAGCAGCTTTAGTTCAAGTTTGGGGAGACCTGAGCTGCTCTAAGCCCAGTCCTACCCTCTCTGTTACCCCTGGCGCTGTGTTTTGTCCCTGCATCCAGGCCAGAAAGCTGCAGGGATCTCTGGAGCTGTGCATGCTCAGCTCAGCTGCTTTGTGCTGCCCAGGGATGTCATTTCAAAACCAAAACGTGCTGGCCCCAGCTGTGGGAGCTGGGAGTGCCCTGCCCTTGTCCCCTGTCCCTCTGCAGCCCTTTGCTGCTCTGAGCCCCGTGCAGAGCTCGGGGACAGGGAGGGCTGGGACAGCCGGGGCACAGCAGAGATGCTGATTTGCTCTGCGGGTGCACGAGGCCCTGGACACATGGAAAAGGCTCTTTGATTAACGTCGGCTTCCTCTTGGCACTGTTTGACGGAACAAGGCTGAGACACTCCATTTCAGTGAGCCTGTGTCGAGCAATGTGTATTAGAGAGTCCTCAATTTCACACGTGCTTACTCCTGAGTGAGTTTCGCATAAAAGGATTAAGGAGAGAGGAAGTGCAGAGGAAATGGGATGTTAGACACCTTGTTAAACGGGCTGTCAGGGTTTCTGGAGCGTTCATTCTAACTCTATTCCACTCTACATAGAGGGCAGGCCATTACCCGGGGATCACAGGGGCCTCTCTGGCGCTGCGAGTCACGAATTACTTTTAAAAAGAAGAAAGCAAAAGCAGAGCTGAAAATAGTAACGTGTGATTGTTGTCCTTGTTGCTGTGTTATTCTGGCGGATGTTTCTGCCCGGGGGGAATCTGGGATGCGATTTGCAGGAGCTGCAGGTAGCAAACCTTTAGCTGCCCTTCCCCAATTTAGTTCAGTGCCGGCAAGATTGGCCAGGAGAAAAGTGGGAGAGGAAACCCTGGGGCAGGTCAGGAGGGGGAGATGCCCCCAGGAGAGCAGGGGGCACTGGGCACCTCCTGCCCCAGGCACAGCAGCTCCCATCTGGGCCCAGAGGGATGCTCAGAGCTCCCAAAGTGCTGCTGGCCCAGAGCAGGTTCCACACTGGGGTTTCTGTGCTGGGATGGGCTCTGGCAGGTGCTGTAGTTGTCCCTCTGTTTTCCAGACCTCAGCCCAACCTGTGTGGTTCACACAAGGTTTTCAGGAGGACAGGGAGTGTGGTTCCCAGAGCAGGAGGCCTTTTTTGGGGCAGAGCCCCCCTGCCCAGCCTGGGATCTCCCAGGGGAGGCGGGTGCTGTGGTCAAGGTTTATCAGTGATGCAGCCTCACGTCAGCTTGTTTCCTGTAAGTCAGATCTGCTTTAAGAGCTGCGATGAAACAGAGCTTCAGAATCCACTCTATGAGCATCCAAATTAAAAGCTAAATAGGATGTAGCTTTCAGTTTGGCTGTGTCTTCATATGTCAACACCCATTATCCTCATATGTCAGCGCTGGGCAGCCTTCCCTCCACAGCTCTGCTCTCTGCTGGGAGCAGGAACAGCTCCCCCAGCTCCCATCCCACCAGGACAGGGCTGGGTCCTGGCAGGAAATCCATCTTTTTGTTCCATCCTTTGGGGCTTCTTTACAGAAACCCCCAGGGCTGCAGTCAGGAATAATTTTCCAGAATGGCCCGAGGGGCAGCAGCCTTTGGAGGGAGCAGCCAGGTCCTGGTTCTCCATCCTCCTTCTCCCCAAACCATCCTCCTTCCCCCACAAACCATCCTCCTCCCCCCCAAACCATCCTCCTTCCCCCCCAAACCATCCTCCTTCCCTCCCAAACCATCCTCCTCCCCCCCAAACCATCCTCCTTCCCCCAAACCATCGTCCTTCCCTCCAAACCATCCTCTTTCCCCCCAAACCTCCTTCCCTCTCCTCACAGCTCTCTGCAGCTCCACGTCGGGGCTGATCTGGGAGGAGGAAGGAGAACATCTGGGATTTGGGGCAGCAAGGAGGAGCTCTGGCTCCAGCTGAGCTGCCGGCAGTTTTGGGAAGAGGCAGGGATGTCACTCGTCCCAGGTGGCTTCAGGAATGAGATGTATTGATAAAAGGTGGTGCCATGCACAGCCTGTCTGAGGAGTAGGAATGGTAAAAACCCCTCAAGCACCCCCAAACTGCCCTTGCAGAGGGGACAGGGGACAACTCGGCCATGGGACATCCTTGGGATCCTCCAGCATCCCAGGGCTGCTCCCCATTCCCTATGCTGTGCTCCCCAGCAAAGAAACCTGTCAGCTCCAGGCTGGGTGGGGAGACAGAAAGTCCAGATCAAATTATCATTCCTGACTTCATGCTGGTGGTGGGGAAGAAGCAAGTTTGGCCATAAATAATCCCGCACCTGGCCTTTTAATTCAGTTATCTCCTGGTCGGGAAAGTCAGATCTGCCGTGTGCTGTGGTGGTGCCAAGTTAATTACTTGAAAATGAGTGCCTGGGGTTGGACCAAGAATTCCTCATCAGCATTCAGCTCTGGTGCCATGGCAAGGGAGAGCCTGGCGCATGCTCGGCAGGAGGAGCAGAGGAAGGGGAGAGGGACCCGGGGGCTTGGCTTTCCTTCGGAGAGCCTGGAGCTTGGGGGACTTGCAGAAGCCCTGAGCTGGCAGATGCTGGGTTTGGGATGCAGGGTTTGGGGTGTTGGGTTTGGGGTGCTGGGTGTGGGATGCAGGGTTTGGGGTGTTGGGTTTGGGGTGCTGGGTGTGGGATGCAGGGTTTGGGGTGCTGGGTTTGCGGTGCTGGGTTTGGGGGTGCTGGGTTTGGGGTGCTGGGTTTGGGAATGCTGGATTTGGGGATGCTGGGTTTGGGGTGCTGGGTTTGTTGCCCAGGCTGAGTGTGGCACTGGTGTTACTGGGGCAAGGCCCATATTTAGGGTGGAACTGGAGGGTTTGGGGTCAGCAGAACCAGACGGGGTGAGGTGGGTGACAGCACCCTGAAAAGCAAGAAAGGGCAGCAGGTCCAAACCACAGCACTGAGATGCTGCTCCTTCCTCTGGGTCAGGAAATCCCACTCCTGGTGCCTTTTAGAGAGGGTTCTGCTGTGGGTTTGGGGTTTGTGGGCCAGGCTGCTGCTCGAGCCCCTGGCAGTGCCCAGCCCTGTCCTTGCCCACCCAGTCCCAGCGTGGCCCTGCAGCTGAGGCAGCCGGGCCAGCAGGGCCAGGCGGGTGGGCTGTGGAAGGCAGAGCCTCTCCTCCCCCTCCCCAGCCCCGGCGCTGCCGCCTGAATACAAATGTGGATATTACAGGGCAGGCAGGGAGGCGAGAAGGTGCAGCTCCAATACTAAATAGCTGGGCCCTTTAAGCCGTTTGGCCAGACCTTATCGTTAAAAAGGAGGAAAAAAAAAACCTCGTCTCTATAGGATTCTTTGAGTCATTGCTTCTTATGTGTAAACAGAGGGCGGCAGCTTACACAGCAAACTCAGCCCGGAATAGCTTGAGGTGATTAACAGTTGTTTGATTCCTCGAAGATTTCCACATGCTTATGCCAATCCAACTGGGAAAGGCAGAATAAATATTTTGAAATATGCCCCTTCTTTTGTAAATTAGGCATGATGAGTGCTGCTTAACTGTTTAGCTGGGAGTTCCAGCGTGGGTTTTGTTCAGCAATCAGCAGCAGAAGGGCAGCGCTCGCTGCCGGGGGCTGAGCTGGTGCCCAGGAGCCCTCAGCCAGGGCTGCTCCCTCTGCCAGGGCTGCTCCCTGGTGCCCACACCCCAGTTTGCAGCCGCTGCAGTGGTCTGGCAGCCTGCTGCTTCCCAGCTCGGCTGTGCCACCTGAACCCCCCCAAATCCCCATCTCCAGCCTCGGGAGAAGGCGTCAGTCTGTAAGTGGCAGCAGAGGAAGGTGCCCAGGGGGGCTGGGACAGCCTGGGCTGAAGGAGATGGTGGGTCCTGGAAAAGGCTGCTGGGTTGTTTGGGGTCACAGGCACACCAGAAAAGGGAAATGGAGAATTAGGATGGGTGAGTGTCTGGCAGCAGGCACCTGCCTGAGCTGCTCCCCTAACCCTTCCCCAAGAGCCTCTCAGCTGGTGCCTACCCAGGGCAAAAATTCACATTTTATATTTGTGGTAAAAGAAAACTTTTTATCTGAAATGAGTTCTGGTGTCCATAGTTGCTTTTCCCTTTGCTTGTCCCCAGGTGCTGGGGTAGTAAACCACAAAGAAATACGGAATCACTTGAACCATAGAGGGTCTGCTGGGCTCTGTTCATTCCCATTACAGACAAGGAGAAAAACATCTCAGATTTAGTCCCAGTTTTATAACAACACTTCCCAACCCACCTGGGGCACCACAAAAGTGCTTTACATGCATTAACGAAACCACCAGTGCCACCTCTGATGGGACGGTCAGGTTTTATCTCCCCTTTGCACGTGGCCAGATTGGGAATCACCTCCCTCAGTGGCACAGTTGGGATTTTAACCAGTGACCAGCGGGTGTTGGGGTCTCAAATTCCCACCCTGATGTGCCTGAAAGAAACCTACTGCCACCCTTCACATTGATTTTAAAAGTTTTGTTTCACCTCAGTCTTCCTTCTCCCAACCAACTCTCTCCCAGCCTCCCTGAAATTGCACTTTCTTTGTGAAATCTACTCTCAAAAAAACCTCAGAACTTCTGGACCATACAGCAGCAGAAATATTAAGGCTGAAGGGAAGCACTTTATTTGCCAGATAAATAGGCTTGGTGACACTTTGGATATGTAGAAGGTGGTGAATAATTTCTTCTGCTTGGGCTATATATCCTTAGAGGACTCGATGAATTTTTCATTCTGGAAGATGTGTTCAGGTCATTAATTGCAGTTTGCCACAGGTCTGTTCCACTTTTGTCTGGGTAAAGCCTATCTCCTTCAACATACAACTCATTTACCCTTTGTAAGCTATGTAACATTTGCATTGTAAATTGGTTAGCTTAACTTAATACACGAGTAACCCCAGGAAACCTGTGCAAAGGAAACCTGTGCAAAGGAAACCTGTGCAAAGGAAACCTCTGCAAGGGATCCTACGTGTGCTGGTAGAGGAGAGAGCCTTTTCCTGAGCTGGGGCTGGGGGCTCGGGGTGCTCCCTCCCCACAAACCCGGGGCTCCTGCAGCATCTCAGCCCCCCCAGGAGCTGGGGCAGGCAAAGCCCCCGTGCTGAGGGTTCCTCTCCCTGGAGCTGCACTGAATTCTCTCCCAATCCAGCCCAGCTCCCACTGGAGCTGTGCTGGGACCCCGTGCCTGGCGCTTTTCCCCCAGCCCCAGCCTGGCTGGTGCCTCAGGCAGTGCCCGGGGCTGTCTGGCACCGTGGCCTCTGCCCAGCCTGAGTTTGGCTGGAGCTCTGCCCCAGGGCACAGGTGCCAAGAAATGATGGCTGGCAAGATGCAGGATGCTCCATCCGCTGGCCCAGCTCCTCAGGAAGGGCTCACAGAATGGTTTGGGTTAAAAAAGTCATCTCATCCCACCCCCTGCCATGGGCAGGGACACCTTCCACTAGCCCAGGGTGCCCCAAGCCCCATCCAGCCTGGTCTGGGGCACTTCCAGGGATGGGGCAGCTTCCCTGTGCCAGAGCCTCACCATCCTCACAGATAAGAGTGTATTCCTAATATCCAACCTAAAACTTTCTGTCCGTTTTGAGCCATTCTCCCTTGTCTTGTCACTCCATGCCCTTGTCCAAAATCCCTCTCCAGGTCTGTTAGACCCCTTTGGGCACTCCCCAGGCATCAATCTGCCACCACGGGCAGGGCTGCAGGCAGGATCCCTTGCACTGCCCCATCCTGCTGCCTGCACTTCCAGGAGCCTCTGTTTGCATAAAACAAACCCAAAGAATTTAAGCTGCTGCAGTGCCGAGTGTCACGGATTCCTCAGAGTGAGTAACATCTCTGGGCTTCCCACAAGCAGTGCAGAGAGGAGCAAGACACAATAAGTATAAATTGAGTGAACTCCAGAGATTGGAATAAGAGCTGTGAAATATTGCTCAGGGCCTGAGAAGCTCCTTCAACCCATTTTCGGAGCTACCTGGGGGACAGGGGCCGAGACTGGCAGCCGACAGCACACAGGAGCTGGGAGCAGCTGAGTCAAACCTGCTGTCCCAGTACTTGTGGCCTCGTTGGAGGCAGGAAATTTCCGAAAGTTTCTTCATGTGAGGTTTGCTGGCCCACTTTTTAAAGTGAAGCAGTCTGCAGGGCCTCAGGCAGGCAGCAAAGCTTTGGGAATCTCTCCCTTGCAAGAGGAGACTCGGCAGCGTGGGGTCTTTGTCCCTCACAGCAGGACCAGGTCCCTGCAGCCTGGGGGTCCCTCCTGGCCCTGTGGCAGCCTGGGGGTCCCTCCTGGCCCTGTGGCAGCCTGGCTGCATTCTCAGAGCCAGCTCTCCCTCCTTGCATGGTCCCTGCCACAGGAGAGGAAGGAGAACCAGCCACATCTCCTGGATCCCCAAAGGGATCCCTCTGCCCGGCAGAGGAGCTGTCCATGGCACATCTCCGTGGGGGCTTGGTACTGCCCGGCTGGCACTGGGGATGTCCTGCCTGTTTACTCGTTACAAAGTGACCCATTTGTGTATATTTTACAGAAAAAAGTCGTGTGAGAATTAGCACAGCCTTCCCTCCCGTGGCAATCGGCACCTCTGCCTTCCGGGAGCTTCCCCGGGCTTGGCACTGCTTTAATCTCCTCACGGAGAGAAGATAAAAGAATGGAGCAGCTGATCCGATAGGCCCGGGGATAATGGCTGGCATTCTCTGCCTTCAGATAACAGCTTGGGCTGGGAAGGAATCGGCTCTGCGGGAGGAGCTGCGGTGCCCCGGGGCTGCAGCCACCCCCGGGCACCGCTGCCCTGGCTCTGTGCCCTGCGGGCACCCGGGCCAGTGCCAGCCGGGCTGCAGGGCAGCCGGCCTCGTGGTGCCCCTGCAGCTCTGTTTGCTGGGGCTTTGCTGGGCATTGCTGCGATGTTTGGGCTGCTCCCTGCCCCGTTCCCTGCCCCTGCAGTGACTGGCAGCGCTCCTTCTGCACCCCCGAAGGGTCACTCCTCACCGGGAGCTGCAGGCACTCCCTGCTGTCCCTGCAGGAGAACAGCCAGGGCTCTGGGGCTGCAAAACCCCCTCCCTGTGCAAGGAGAGGTTTTCCACTCCCTGCTGTCCCTGCAGGAGAACATCCAGGGCTCTGGGGCTGCAAAACCCCCTTCCTGTGCAAGGAGAGGTTTTCCACTCCCTGCTGTCCCTGCAGGGAGAACAGCCCGTGTTCTGGGGCTGCAAAACCCCCTTCCTGTGCAAGGAGAGGTTTTCCATCCGGTGCCAACCACAGGTGTGGGGTGGGAAGTGCCAGCTCCCACTGTCCACTGCCAGTCCTCAGAACCAGCCAGGCTTTTCTAGGAGCCATCCTCTCCCTGCAGGTAGAGCTGGGCTCACCTGAAGCTGGGCTAAAAGGTGTTTCCATCCCATCCCTGCTCAAACCAGGGCTGCTTTGTTTCCACCCTCACCATCCCAGGGACACAACCACATCCCAGCTTTGTGCTCATGAATAGAATCTTCATGGAATCAGCAAGGCTGGAAAAGAGCTTTGAGATCACCAAGAAGCAGCAGAGGAAGAGATGGGGCTGTCACTGTGGCCCCTGTCCCTCCTCTCCCTCCCTTTCCTCCCCTCCAGTCCCAAGCAGTGACAGCACAGACATTTGCACAGTCACTGAAATGACTGTCACAGCTCCCACCCCTAAAATCTCTGAAATATGCAGCAAACTTAATGAGTATCAGGGAGAATCCATGGGGAGCTGTAATAGTCTCAGTGTGTACAAATCACAGTTTAGGACATCTCAGCCTGAGTGTCCTTTGGCACCTGGATCACTGCCCGGTGCAGGAGGCTTGGCCACCGTGTGCTCAGCTGGGGCTGGGCTTGGTTCCTGCCATAAAAACAGGGGGAAAGGAGGATTTATAGCACCACAAGTCTCCTCAATAGCTGGTTTAAGTTCCTTTTCTTAGCACAAACCCTATGAGAATGCAAAGGCTGGGGGTGGCTGGGCAGCTGCCTTTCTTGCTTTAAATCTTTTATTGCCCTGCAAACCTGGGGTGAAACAGGAATCATATCTCTGAATATGAGATATTCTGAATTCAAACCCAGTAAAGACATACTGTGATTTCCAAAGATTGGTATGGAACCAGAGATGACCTGCTTTGGCATCTAAGCCAGCACCATCCCTTGCAGAGATGTTCAAATCACATCCCAGCAAAAATCTGGGGACTCATTTTTTGTCTCTTCAGTAATAGATAACTACTAAAGTGCTCTGATCAGTAATTTCACTCAGGGATCCCAAAGCTCTTTGGAAATACAGATCAGGATTCCTGGGACCTCTGTGGCAACCACAGTTCCCTGCAAACCAAGGGTCCAAATTCAAAGAGCACATTCCTGGAGCAAGCAGCAAGTCCCAGTCCTCATGGCTGACCTGATACCATCAAATCTGTGTTTGCCATGAAGAATAAGACCTCCAAGAGTCCCCCTGGCCCGTGGCTCAGAGCTGGGTGTCTGCCTCCCCCCTTGCTGCCCATCCTTGGATCTGTTGTGGGATTGGGATGGGGAGCAGTGGCTGGAAGGTGGCGAGCAGGGGAGGGTATGTTAAGTAGTACCTTTAGCTGAATAAATCAGGGAGGTTGCCAGCAGCCTGCCACAGTAAATATGCATGTTAAATCAAATCAGGTCTGCTGCAATAGGAAAGATTTAATGGTAGGGGTTTGTTTGCTCCCCACCATAAACACGGAGATGTGAGCACTTCATGGTGAGAACATCTGTGGACTGGGCAGGAGGTGTCAGAGCTGGATCTAACATGCAAGGCTTCTCTTCTGTGGCCAATTAAACAAATTGCAGCAAAACAGCATTTTATTAGTATTTGCCCATAGCAGTCGCCTGCTGCAATAAATTTCCTTCAGGCACTCTGGAGAAAGGGGAGGGGAGGATTGGCAGGGAATGGTGGGAGAACTCACGGCGGCGCAGCCTCCGGGGCCGCGCCGCTCCAAAGTGCCTGTCTCCAAAAACAACTGCTCTGCTTTATCATAAACATGGTGACTTATGAGCTGCTCTGCACAGAGCCCTGCACAAATAATAATAATGAGCAGGAGGTGGGAGGCAGGGCTGCCTTCCCAAAGCAGTGGGACCTACAGGTCTGGGAACAAAACTTAGCCCAGCGCCTCTCCGCTCCCCCTCGGTTTAATTACAGATTAAATTCTCCTAGAATTCATCCTTGCCCATTTGGCCTATCCCACCACCTTATTCCCATGTCCTTCTGCCTTTAAGCACACTTTTTGCCTATTTTGCAGTTTCTTTCCTTTCATTATTATTGCTTTTAAGGGGGAGCTTGTCTTTGCTGTTTTCCCACGCAAATGGGGGCTGCAAAGTCGGCCAAATCCATCCCCAGCACCGCTTTGCTGGCAGTCCTTGGGATTTCTCAGGTCTGAATATGCCAACACATTTCTTGGCTGAGGGCCTGGCACAGTTACAGGCAGGAGCTGATGTTTCTCAGTGTGGTACAGCCAAGGCACCTTCTGTGTCTTACAGGTTTTGGATGATGGAGAGCTCAAATGAGCGATAGATTTGATTTTTTCTTTCCCCCTTTCCCTTTTCTCTCTTTCCCTTTTCTATTCTCTTTCTTGGGCCAAAGCACCACCATCCAGTTGATGGATGCCCCATCCCCACTGATAACCAGCCCTCTCATCTCTCTCACACTCCGAGGCAGGAAGCACTTCAGAGCAAGCCATCCTCTCCAGAGAGGTCCTGGGACAATGGCAAGCACCAATAAATACCCCAAATCGCCGAGGTTACAGCAAACAGATGGTGTTCTGCTGCACAGACACTCTCTGCCGGGGAAGTGCTGCAAGAAATGACCTATTTGTTGCTTGGTTATCTCCATATTTTACGTTGGAAGCACCATTCATATCTAAGCAGTGTCACCGTTATCCCGGGAATTCCTCATTTCCCAGCACAGTTATCGACCGCCCGCCTCCCCTGCAGCCTCCTCCTGTTGCTGTTTGCTCTTCCCCTCCCAGCTCTGCAGTGTGATCAGGTAAAGAGATAAATAACTCCACCTGCACTGCTGATTGATAGCAAATTAATGTTCCACAATCACCTCCTTCAAAATACGCCACTTAAAACCGCCTCAAAATGTGCAGTTTTTCTCCTTTTCCTTTCTCAAGAACAACAAAATCAAGACAGCGGGTTATTAGTGGACATTAATTATCTATTTTTAATGAATTAGCTGACCAGGCTGGCTGCTGATGGATTACACCTATGAAATTATACTGCTGTTGAAACACAGGATATGTTTAGATGGCATCAGCCTCTTGACTTAAGGATGGATTTGATTTATACTTCATTAACATAATTCCTAACACACCACTTCTTTGGGAAAGAAAATTAGTGTCTAACCAGGAGCTAACAAGTTTAATGGCTTGCTTGAAGGAAAACATAACCATTGACTGTGAATAAGCAACTAGAGGCATTAATATGTTGTTGTTGTTGCTCTGGGGTTTATGAATCTATATTTGTAGGGGAACATTCCTGCAGTGCTGCCGTGGCATTTCCATGTGTGTGTCTAACTTTGTATCAGGCAGATCAAAATGACCTTCCCAGTGCTTCCCAGTGCTCCCCAGTAACCTGTGGGGATGTCTGGGGTGGGAGGCCCATCCAGCCTTCCCCTGGGTTTGGATGACAATGTCTGGGCACTGCACGTGGAGAGGAAGCTTTGGGCTTCCAAACACACTTCTCATTTATTTCCATTTTGCAAATGCTGGCTCTACTGCTGACTGCTGACAAGTTTTCTATCACAGAAGGTGCAGTTAAATAGCTGGTGAGCCTCTATTCTTCCCTCCTCTCAAAAAATGAACCTTTTTTTTGTTCTTTAAATTATACCGTTAGCAGCCAAACAGCACGAGACATCAAAGCAGACCAAGACATCCAGGCTGGGTGCAGGAGTGAAATGAGCTCAGCCAGTGGAACACAGCCTCAGAGGAATGAGCACTTAAACAGTGGGATGGAGAGGGACAGAGGGAGGAGGAGGATGGCTGCACTGAAACCAGAAAGCACAAACCCTCCAGAACTTCGTGCTTTAAACTGTTTGTGGCTTTTAGTTCGTTGTGGTATTTTAGGGGGTTTTAATTGTGTTTTGTACCTGCCTGATCCGGAGGGCTCTGGCTCTGGAGGACCCTTCCACTCCCTGCCAGGGCCTGGCAGGTTCTCCTGTGTTTGGCATCGTGACACCTTGGGCTGTGATTAATGAGGAGCTCTTCCCTCGCCGTACGGATCCCTGTTAGGTTTGGTACTTATTAATTACAGCACAGCACCGTCAGCACATTTAGAATTGGGGTCCCTGCTTTTCTAATTCCCTTCTTATTTCACGTTCCTTTTTTCCCTGGTTCTCTCTCACCTGTGTCTCCTCCTGCCTGATGGATGAGGTTTCAGCAGCAGTGGATTCCACGCTGGCTGAGCCGAAGGTCAGCGCTGGGAATGGCTCCAGGAAAAGCAGCTGTTCAGCAATTCCCTCCTCACATCCAGTGTCCAGCTCCCTCCACAGCCCCTCATCCCGAGCCAGCTCCTCACGCCCAAAGCCAGGGCTTCTCCACCACTGCACCCTGCAGCCCTCCTTGATTTCATAAATCCTTTCATGGTTCAGACTTGATTTTTCCTCCAAGATAAAAAATCCATGCTCAGTGTGAGCCCTGGGGTATCCTCAGGGAGAGGTCAGATTTTATCTGTGGTTGCTCTGCTGTTGTCAACACTCCCATTCCTCTCCTTGCTGTTAGTTGGGCTGGAGGCAGGACAGTGCCCAGTTTGTATTTCTTCCTAATCCACCTTTATCTGAAAAAACCTGATCCCTGTGATGGGAAAAAGTGAGGACCCGAGGACAGAAACCAAACACTGATGGTTTTAACTAGCATTTGGGCTGGGGCAGGTGTGGGTCGTGTGCTGGGCATGGGACAGCCTGTAAAGGACTCAATTTGGCCAGTGAAGGGCACGGTTTGGCCACTGAGGTGTTGTAGAGGCTCCGTGCACGCTCTGGTTGTGCCAATTCCAGCTCAGACTCAGCCACTGACTGGAATTCAGGGGGGGCTGCACCCAAGGGAGAGGGACCAGGCTGTGTCACCATCCCTGGGGCGCTGGGGGCTGTGGGAGGATGGCAATGGGCACACGGGGCACTTTTGTTTACCTGTGGCTTCACCTCTCTCGAAGGCAGACGTGCTAAGAGATGAGCACACACACCCCTGCCTGGAGTCACTGCCCTGATAAACCCCTGGCAGGAAGGGGCAGGCACGATAACAAAGCAAACACAGCCCCCTTCCCGTGGCTTTAAAACTTTTCCCTGCTGACAGGATTGCTGCTTTATTCCCAGACACTGCTTAGCTCCTTTACATGACCGAGGTAAACAGCACAGTAATTTATACTGTCCTCCCCGATCAGCGTCGCCCTCTTTTACATCTTGCCTTGCAAATAATAAGGCAGCCCACAAAGCCATTTGTTTCCTAATGACAGGGGTTTCCATAGTGAGCAGATTAAGGAGGAGGAGATTAGAAGATTATACACCAGGCAGGACTCACAGGTTTATGGGGCTTTGGAGATCCAACGATTAATGCATTTCATAAATGAAACTTTCTCTCGTGACAGGTAGAACAGAGGGACCCGGGTGTTTTAATTGGCAAAATTTATTTAGCAATTTTCCTTGAGGATGCTTCAAGCGCCCAGACAAGGCTTGTACATTGTACAATTATCAGGTCCCGCTGCTCTGATGTTGATAAGGGTTGGTAGATTTTCTCCACCAAATTTGCTGTGGATGAACCCTGGGTGAGCTCTGTGAGCTGCCTCTGAGCCTGTGCCCTTTCTGGTAAGGGTGCCAGGGTGCTGGCATGGCATTAATTGCTCTCTGTCTTCAGTGATGGAAAGAGAAGAACTCCTTTCCCACCAGAGGAAGGAGCAGGGCTGCTTTTCCATGGGGGCTGTAGGTGCCAGACATGTGTTGTTATTTATCATGGCACTGTGATCACAGCCCAGCGTCTCTGTGCTGGGCAAGGGGTGCCAGGGGATGTTCATGAGCTAAAATACAGGAAAATGGAGGTAATGTCTGGGAGGTATTGAGGGAAATATCTTCAGTGGAAGGACCAGGAGGTTCAGGACACCCCAAATGCACATAAATCCTGTGCAAAGCAGCACGCTGCTAAGGGTGAGCACAGCAGTGTGTTGGTGTCCTGGAGCAGAGGGGTGCAGGTAACCAAGGAGTGCTTTTAATTCCCCACAGAGAATCCCAGGAAGCTGAAAATGAAAAACCTGAAAAAGTGTGGGAGGGACCCAAAACACATTTTATAGCCTTTGGCCAAAAGAAACTGAAAAGGAAAAAAAAAAATGGGGAAAGAAACTGTGACAGTGTTCTCTTTAATTTTCTGATGAAAAATCAAAACAGCAGGAAAAGAAAAAGCACTTGCTTTAATTTTGTTGAAAACCCAATTTTCCACGAAAAGTAGGTTTCAATGGAAAATTTCTACCTCTCTCTGGTGAATTGTTCCAGCACTGGCTGCCCTCTCCCCATCACAGCCCTTGGGAGCCACTGGCTCCAAGGGCCACCTCAGGGCTGGAGGAGAAGGATGCAAAGAGCCATTTCCAGGGGGCCACGAGGACAGGGCCTGGGGACACTTTGGGTTCTGGCCAGCAGGACAGGGCCTGGGGACACTTTGGGTTCTGGCCAGCAGGACAGGGCCTGGGGACACTTTGGGTTCTGGCCAGCAGGACAGGGCCTGGGGACACTTTGGGTTCTGGCCAGCAGGACAGGGCCTGGGGACACATCCAGGTTCCTCTGTGGGTCTGTGCTGTGGCACCAGCACCTCCCTGGCCCCGTGCTCACCTGCAGGGCCTGGGCAGTGTCCTGGCCTTGCTGTGGCTGAGGAAAACCTGGGGCTCAGGAAATCAGGGACTGTCTTGGCATCAGCCCAGCTCCTCCTTGTGGAGCAGCACCCACCCAAGCTGCTCCTCCTCCAGTGCCAGAGGTGCCACACACAGGGCAGGGCTCAGGGCAGCTCTGACAGGATTTGGTGCCTGGGACTGACTTGTTCTTCACCTGGTCACAGAGAGGCCACAGATTCCTCAGCTTCTTTTGGAACCCTTTCCCCTCTCCCTGGAGCTGGTTCCTGCGGTGGCTGCCTGTGTGTGCCAGGAAACCTTCTCCATGACCATCCTTCTGCCTTTCCATTGCTAAAGTTGTTTTCAGTGGAGTGTTTAAAATGAACAAAAGGGCTTAAACAAAGCCCCTCTGGGCGGTTTCAGGCAGGGGTGAGTTGCCATCCAGAGCAGGGGCTGCAGTTTGTCCTTCCAAGACGACTCAATCAGCTCTGGCTCCTCCACAATCCCCCAGCCCTGCCAAAAGGGACAATGGGGACAGGGCTCCTGAAGCACGGGGCTGGGGCAGCCCTGTCAGCCCGGATTACAGGAGTGCTTAAGAGTTAATTCAATTACAATTTGCTACGCTGCCAGTTCACACCAAGCTGCCACATGTGTGGAGGGACGGAGGGCTGGGGGAGCTGGCCAGGAGCTGCTGTCCTGCCCCTGGGCTGGGCTCTCCCCCTGCTCCCTGGCAGAGCTGCACAGGGAAGCACCACGTGGATGAAAAGAGTTTGATTTCTGGTACAGTCATATCTGTGGCTGTTGGCTTTAGTTTAAAAACCTTCAAATGGAACAGGAGCTGATTGGGGGCAGCTGTTTGCCCCAGGTCCCAGGAACTAACTGGCACAGCAGGTAAAGTTCAGCAGTGCCAATTTGTAAAATAATTTTTAAAACATACGCTAGAAAAATATTTTCAGGGACTTTCTGCATTTCCTTTAAGCTCTCGAGACTCAGTTTTTTAAGACTTTCCTCTGTGACCCCTGGTTTTATACATCTATTGAATTTTCTTATTTTCCCTTGAACCCAGGAGCCCGAGCTTTAGGAAACTGTAAGACTCTCCCAAGGGGACAAAGCTTTGGGAGCCCTTAGGCAGCGTTGCTGTGTCTCTGTGCCCCTGGACTTCGCTGCTTTCCAGGCAGAAGGCTCTGGATCTGTCAGTCTTTTGAATCTGTGGGTCAGTCTCTCTGATTTTTCTTTCTGTTTTCCTGCTTGCAGCCAAATTATCAAAGGCTGAGAGCAGGAGCTCCGCTCCAGACAAGTGCAGGCACATGCTCACAACCTGAGGAGTAGCAGGCGAGCACTTCTGCAGTAATAAGCTCCATGCTGTGCTCAAAAAGGGCACTTAATTTTTCATTCTTAAATGCTGTGATGTTCTTGTCTTCCGGCTTCACCAAAACTCCTCCATGGAGATGGATGGGCCATGCAGAACACAGTTATCAGAAAGATTAAGCCAGGACTTGTCATTTTTTATATCAGCCAGCAGTCAGGTTGACGAGTGATGTCCTCTTAGCTCCTGGGATGTGTCCGGCACCTTTAGTGCCAGTAGTAAAAAGGACTATAAAAAATACCATAGAAGAAAGGGTAATGATGAAATTTAACTGCTCCCTAGCACACACCTGGGGTCTAGTAATCTGGAAATGGGGGGTTCAGGTGCTTCATCTTTTACTGCCTTGTCCTTGTCTGTAAGTTTAAGGTCCTTCCACTGAACCATAACATATTGTGGTCACTGCCAAGAGCCAGTCCTTGGCCCCTGGGCAGGCAGGGCAGCTCGGTGCAGGCAGGGGATGCTGAGCACTTCTGCCTTCAGCCAGCTGCAGGAGGAGGTGCTCAGCTTGGAGGGCTTCACCCCGAGGTGGGACATCTGAGCTGGGGACATCCTCATGGCAGCCTCGTCCCTCTCACTCGCTTCTTGTACGGGCAAAGAGACCTGGTGGGGCTGCCAGGGGACCCAGGGTGGCACAGACAGCTGGGCACTGTCCCTCTCACTGCCTGGGCATCCCTCAGAGGCCGTGGAGGCAGCTCCATGTGCTCTACACACCCACCAGCATTACTCCATCCTCTCTCAGGACTGGGGCCCGTCCCGCTGTTATTAATCTAAGAAACAACTGATACTAAATGATCATGCTACATTAAATTTATAGACCCTTGCATATAGCTGCTATTGATCTTTTCTCAAGCATCATAAATATGTGATGGAGTGTGCATGGCAATGCTTTCCCCCCTCTCCATTAAAGGTGGTTAAACTTTTCATCTCTGGGGCGGAAATGGGCGATGGGTCTCTGCGGGCAGGGGCAGCCCGGCCAGATCATTTGTGTTTTAATTACTGGGAGCTGCAGAAAGCTTCAGCAGAACAGGAGGGAAGAGCTATTGCCTTCCTGCTTTCCCTAACTTGCCCCTTTTCCTCTCCTTGCCCAGGATCTGTCACTTTTCCTTGTCCATCTCCTGTCTCCAAAGGGATGCAGTGATTGTTTTTGATCCCTCATTCCCAACCCTGCCCCGCTGCTTACAGCCCCAACAGCACATCAGAGCAGGGGGATCGTTTACAGGAACCCAGCCAGGGCTTGTCCTGGATTTGGGAGAGCAGCTTTCCCCCTCACAGCGCTGTCCCAGGCTCTCTGTGGTGCCCAGGGTGGGTGACACACCAAGGGACACCACACCCTGGCACGGCTGTGCAGGGACCTGGGACACCTGGGGCAAACACCCGGACCCCCAGGTGCTGCCGTGATACAAGCAGGGAAGGGAGATTTGCAAATCATCCTTCGGCATAGCCTGGAACAACTTATATCCTAGAGCCATCTAGGGGCGGAATCCCGGCTCCAGGAGCCCGGGGCAGCCGTGCCGCCGGCTCCAGAGGGGTCAGCGCTGGGCAAGCAGCCGGGGGGCACCTCACACGGCCTGGGGGTCCCCAAACTCCATTGCTACCGGCAATTTCTGTCTCTTGGTGCTTCTGCTCTGGCTCCGGGGAGCAGCAGTGCTCGGAGCAGGGGCTCTGCCAAGGCTGTGCTGAACAAAGGCCCTGGAAAACCAGCGGCAAATCTTTTGGGTTTCTTGCTTCTGCTGATAATTTGTGGTGGTTTTCAAGCGCACATCAAGAAGGTGGTGCTTGAAAGAGCCTTGGCAGCGTGAAAGGTACACAGCCCAGGATCTGTAGAGAGAAAGATGTGTAAAGAATGTCTGTAAGTTGAGAAACAAAAGCGATCCTTGCCTGAGCCCTGTGCAAGGCCAGGAACCACCTCTGGCTGTGCCTGGCAGGGCAGGGCAGCAGGGGCTGTCCTGCCCCGTGCCCAGGTGTCCCTGTCAGTAACTGAGATGCCCAGCTGCTCTCTTTCCTGCCCCTTTGGCTCTTCTCCCTGCTGATTCCCCAGGAGCCCGAGCTCGGATTCAGAGACATCCCCCAGCTCTATTGCACTGCTCGTGCCTCAGTTCCCCGTCTGAAAAATGGGGTCAGAGATGTCTCTGCAGAGGAGCTGAGGACACGGGTGAGGGGCCTGGGGACCCCGGGCCAGGAGTGCCACCGCTGTGCCCAGGGTCCTCCTGACAATTAGTTCCACTTGTGATGGCAGAGAGGGGATAACTGGTGAGCAGCACAATACCCTCAGTCTAAATTATTCCTCCTCCTCCTCCACAAATGTCATAGCAGAGATTAGCCATCATGTGTCCTTAAGTATCCCATTTATCCCAGATGACTCTGAGCATGTTAACTGCATTTAGATTAAAATGAGCCTTTATACCCAGAGCATCTTCCCCGGCTGGCCCAGCCCCTGCCTGGCCCCTCATTCCTCATCACAGAGCTGAGGATCTGGAGATACCTGGGAGCACAGCACTGTCACAGCAACTCCATCTGCCCACATAAACATTGTTCCAGGACAACTTTAATCCCTACAAAATTCTCTTCATTTTGATTTGCCAGTCATGGATTCCTTTTCAATTAACCTCCAAAAGTACAAATTAAAGAGAATAGTGCCACGATCACATAAGAATAGGTTATGCCAAACCCTCCAGAAGTGTTCTAGCACCAAAAAATTAATGATGAGGGTCAAAAGCAGATGGCAAAGTAGACCCAGCTTTGAATGGGAAACCCCTGAATTAATGTAAGCAAGAGCCCAGAAAGTCTGCAGAAAATTTGAGGTAGATTTAATTAAGCTCCTAATTATTGCAGCCAAGTTTGTCTCTGTTAAGAGTTTCAGGTGTGTTGGAGTCTCAGTTTGGAAATCTGGACACTGAAGCCCAACACCTCCCTTGGCTTTGTGAAATCTCAGTTTGAAGGCAAAATCTGGACACCGAAGCCCAACACCTCCTTGGCTCTGTGACTCCCTGCAGGGGTTTGCTGCTTCCCACAGCGCCCAGCCCAGGGTCCCAACAGCAGGCAGGGGGCAGAGCAAATCCCCGTCCATCCCCAGCTCCCAGACTGAGCCCGGGGACCACCAGGCTGGGGAGCACCAGCAGGGCTCGGGGTGGCTCCCAAGGGCCACCAGGCTCAGGGAAGTGCCAGCCCTGCTCCCTGTCCCTTCCCTGCCACCCCCCCAAAGCGGTGCCAGCTCAGCCTGGCCAGCAGTGCCCTGCTGCTGTGGCTGTCCCCAGCAGGGCAGCAGCAGGCAGGAGGAGCAGGTTAGAGAGCAGAGCGTGGCAGAACTTGGGGAGCTCGCACTGCTTCTCTCCTCTCGTTAGCGTCCCCCGGGGCCCGCGGTCTCTTTAGTGCTAACACAGTAACGAAGGCCACAGCCTATTAATTGCAGTGACAATGATAAAGGAAGAGTCAGAAGCAGCTATTTGTCTTTCATGTAACCTCGTGCATCATCACAAGATAAATGAAAACTCATTTTCTGCTTTGATTCAGTCTAATTTTTCAGGGCCCCCGAGGCAGGTTACAGGAACGGTGTCGCTTCATCCCCATAAAAGTGCTGGCCCCGGGGTTCAGGGGTCAGGGAAAGTGCAGTGCCAGGAGCTCCTGGCTCTCCCCAGCTCCCAGGGGTGACGTCAAAGCACCAAGGGGCTGCTGCTCATCATCATTAAATGCCCATTGCAAGGTGTTGTCCGGGCCCTGATGGATGAGGCACGTGGCAAAGGGGCTCCCCGTCCCCAGCACCCCTGGTCACCCTCCCTGGTCACTGCCTGGTCACACCTGGGCTGTGCACCCGTGACCAGGAGATCTGGGAAAGGATTTCAGAGAACACCTCATGCCAGGCATCTCCCCAAAGTTCCTGTTCCCAGGGATGTGGGGTTTGGGACAGAGAGCAGGGTGGTGCTTTGAGAGTCAAACACACTCAGGGTGCTCCGTCTGTGCCGTGACCTGCTTGGCAAGGACTTGTCATTCCAGAAACTTCACTCTTGGTGTGAAGGGAGAAAAATGCCCCAAAATCACACCAGCAGCTGTCCCCATCTCTCAGCCAGCACCTTCCCTGCCATTTCGTGTCCCCTGCTCTGCCAGGACATTTCCCAGGGGAGCACAGAGCCTTGAAGCTGCATCTCGTTGGCCTCGGGGGTTTGGTCCAGGCTCGGGGCACCCTGCTCCTCCTGGGGTTTGTGGGTCAGACCCTCACTTTCTACAGGGGCTGGGCCAGGCTGGGAAGGAGTCTGAGCATTGGGCAGGAAGGTTTGCCAGAAATGCAGAGAAATACCTCATTGAGGCAGAGAAATTAAAAAAGAAAAAGGAAAAAAAGCAAGTTTGGTAAGGAATTATCTCGTTCTAATCCAGAGGAACCAACCCCCATCATACACACTTGTGGGAAATGGATTTGTAAAGAGTTTTTAGGGTTTGATAGAAGGTCTGCACAGTATGTATCTGTGTGTAAACTTTGAGGCAAGAAATGTTGACTTAGACATGTTCTGGAATAGGACAGATATTGCTGAGAGAGAAATGGAGCTAGAAAAAAGTTTTAGAAGATGGTCTTGTAAATAAGTCTAGATACTTTAGAGAACTAGAACTGTGAAAGAACCAACACATAGTGGTCATGCCTCTTCTGAAAATGTTAGTGTTAACAGTACCTTAACTGGATTAATCAGAAGATAATCTCACCTGCATGCTGCACTGGTGTCTTCTCCAGCAGTCCCCAAAACAGGTTTTCCCTTTTACACCGCATAACACACCCTTCCCTCCTGGTACCCAGAGAGCTGCTAGATAAAGATATAAATATATAAAAATAAAAATAAAAATAAAAAATATAAATATAAATATATACATATATAAATGTATATATATAAATATATACATATATAAATATATAAATATGAATATAAATAGCCTCAGCCTGGCTGAGGCTGGCACGGGGGCTCCCATATGGCCGGCTCTGCCCGGCTGCAGCGGGGCCAGGCGGGGTGCTGGCCCCGTGCCCCACTTTCTGGCCAGCCCTCAGCCCACTCGGGCTCCAGCCGGGTCTGGCCGCGGGTCCAGGGCAGCTCTGGGGCCTGGCAGGGACAAATCCCTGGCTGGAAAGGGGGAACAGCACAGGGAAGGGGATGGGGGCTGTGCCCACCCAGCCCAGCACAGGCCAGGCTGGTGCTCCTCCCCAGCTGCAGCCTGGCAGGAAAACCTGGATTTTAGCTCATAATATCATTTACTTCCTAAATGCTGGATAAGAAAATATCACCAGGGCATTTCCCCAGTGCTGATTTAATGGTGCCTGCTCCAGCTGAGGCCAGGGGGAGCCTAATCTGGGGGAGATTTGAATGTTGTTGGCATTCATGAATTTTTGCTTTGTTATTGTTTTATTGTACTTTTTTTTTTTAAGGCAAAACAAAACTTTGAAGAATTTTGAACTGAGCTGGGAGTATTTCATAGCCTGGGATTTGGGGAGAGCAGCTGAGCAGTGGGGCTGGAGCTTCTCCCTGTGGTGTGGGCACATCCCTGGCCTGGCCTGGGGCACTTGCAGCAGTTCCCCTGCAGTTCCTGCCCCAGGGCTCCATCAGGGTTTGAAAAACGGAGTTATTTAACAGTTGTGTCCTGCCTGAGAGGGGCTGTAAGGACTCCTGGCTCAGCTGAGGTGCTGAAATGCTGACTGGCAGGTGACAATCCGGCACAGGAGCTCACCCCCAGCTTTGTCCAGGTGCAGATCCATCCCTGCTGAAGGCAGGGCTTTGCTCTGGGGCTGGGATGTCGCTCATCCATCCCCTGGGCAGAACAGCTCTGGCCTGCTCCTGGAGCCTCAATGCAGCCCCACAAAGCGGGGATTTACAGGAGGCTGAAGGCCTGGGGAGGAGGAGGAGGAGGAGCAGACTTCCCTGGCTTCCTCCTTCCCCATCAGGGCAGCAGCGAGGGGGCTGTTCCTGAGGTTTGTTTCTAGCAAAGCCCGCAAACAGTTTGAAGAAGAAAGCCTAATTCCCCACACTGGCATTTCCTGAGGGGATTGTGTTTCATTTGGAGGACTTTTGGCTTTGCTTTTCACCCTTTTGAAGTTAGTTATTATCAGGGTTCTGCGGTTCCCTAATTATTCTTCTCAGAAGCACGGAGAAAGAGGCATTTTTCATCTGAAAATAAGGCAAGAGCCGTTGTTACTTGGCTTTTCTCCTTTGTAACTTTTATTTAAAGAAACAGAGAGAGAAGTGGGGCAGCAAAAAGGGTCTTAGGGAGCAAAATGAGACATTAAGACCAAATAAACACCAATTCTTCAGCAGCAGGATAGGAAATGTGTATTTCTCTTCCATTTTCTCCTGTTCAGGAGGGAGGGGGAAGGCTTTGCTAACACATTCAAATGAATTTGATATTCAATCAATGAAGATTAACTTGCCCAAGGTAAGATGGTTTTTACATTCATAAGGAAGTCAAATACGATTATGCATATGAGGAAATTATACAGAGATGAGTAGAGTATAATGTATGATAATTATTTGAAAGGATATACTTACACACTGATTAGCATATCTTGAAGACCAGACAGAGATGGAAGAATAGAAGGTAAAGAGATTCCTCAAGATGAACAAACTGTATAAAACTCACTCCCCAAAAATCATAGAAGTTGGTTAGAAATAGCATTTTCTTATGGATGGCAACCTTAAAAAAAAAATCCCTCACAAGTTCACCTCTTGATTAGAAATATTTTTAAAAAATTATTCAAATCGAGCATGTGGAACTTGGCTGAGAATATCCCTCTGCAGAGGAAGGATGGACACAAAGAGATGAAAGGGAAGGCCAGCAGGATCTCCACGTGCCTTTGCCACTGATGAGAGCCCCTCTCACCAGAAGGAAACAGCAGGAATGCTTTTCCCCAGGGCAGGCAGGTCCAGCTGGGCCAACACCCAGCACCATTGGCTCCTGCTCTTTGCCATGGTTTGGTTTGTCCTTCCTGGTTGCTGCGGTGGGAAAATTCAGCATTCCCATCTATACAGAGCCAAAATATTTCTCTGTTCTCAGAAAAAAAAAAAAAAAAAAAAAAAAAAAAAAAAAAAAAAAAAAAAAAAAAAAAAAAAAAAGGAGAAGAAAATCTGTCTGAATTTGTCAGTGCAGAGAGCAGCTGAGGTGGGGTTTGTGTTAAACACAGGGCAAATGTTGGAGCTGCTTCAGGGAGGGCACAACAATGAGCACAGCCCTGCCAGGCTGGAGGATCCCATGGCAGGCAGGATCCTCCAGGCAGGAGACCAGGGGACCTTTGAGCCCTTCCTCCTCTCTAGGGCAGGAAAGCACAGCCTGGAATGAGAATATTCCGTGTCTGGGGACGGTGTGTGGTGGTGGCAGGGCAGGATCCACACCTGTGGGGCAGTGGAGATGCTCTGTCTGTCTGGGCTCAGGTGGGTGTTTGCTCGCAGAGCCCAGGCAGCGTGTCAGGAATTGTGGGGGCTGAGGAATGAATTCCAACGAGGAATTGCTCCAGTGCCGTGGTGCTTCAGCCTCCCTGGGCAGGGTTCTTGGACATGGAGGGGTTCTCCCAGCAGGCCAGACAGGACAGGCAGGACAGGCAGGACAGACAGTCCTCCCTGGTGCTGGGGACAGACTGGCGGCACAATCACAGGGGTGCCGCTCCTCACAGAGCTGTGGGTCCCCCAGTGGCTGGTTCACGAGGGGTTTGTGCCACAGCAGGTCCTGAGCACCCCTGCCCAGCCCTGTGGGGCTGCTGTGGCTGTCCCTTTGTGCCACACCGGCCGTGTGGTGACAGCTGGAGCCTGAAGGACCATCCCTGGCTGCCGCTCTCCGGCACCAAACTTGCTTGGGGAGCTCTGAGAAGCTGCACTTTGTCAGTCTGGCGGGATGGCGCTGGGTGTCTCGGGGCACAGGTGCTCTGGGAGCTGTCCCAGGGTTGCAGGGGCTGTGGCACCCCCAAAGAAAGGCAGCACATGGGCACAGGCAGCTGGCACCCGTCCCAGCCCGGCATCTGCCCCGGCGGCGGCGCAGCCACCACAAAGGCCAGCAGGGATTGCAGCCAAGGCAGGGGGCGGGGAGGGAGGGAAAGGTGATTTTATAGAACTTGAATACATTTGTCTGGCAGACATTTCCTGGATCCTGCTTCGGCTTTTAAGAGCAGCACTGTAAATTCATCAACACCACATGATTTTGTCAATTCTGACAGCTAACTTCAATGTTACGACAAATCTGGCCCCAGAGGATATTAAGCAAAGACGCATGAGCCTATAATTTTCTGCTTCCACGTGTGAGATGCTATAATGATCAAAAGAAAATGACTTTCTAACTACCACATCTCTTTGTGCTGTTTTCTCCATGCCTGCTGCACTAATTGAATCACCCCAGAGCCACTGTATCAATTCTAACTTCTGTATTAGGATTTAATCAGGCATGGGGACAGACCAGCTTGGAGAGGTGAGGGGCCTTTGTGAGGTGCCCATCTGCCTCTGACATTAAAGCCGCTTCCATTCAACGCTGAGCAACTTCAGGGGAATCAGGGATGGCCAGGGGAGATTAGCTGGGACGTGGCTGGGATGCTCACCTCGGAGCTGGCAGGGGCTGGGGAGGCTTTATCTCAGCACCCAGGGGCCAAGGTGCCCGGGAAGAAGTGGGAAATTGGTTTGGGGGTGTGCTGAGCCGTGCTCGGGTCCCTTGCCGGGCGGGCGGGGGGCTCAGCAGGCTGTCATTAAATCAGAGCGCCGGGAAGGGCAGAGAAAGGGGTGGAGAGCGCCGGGCTGCGAGACAATGTCCCCGGAGCCGCCGACAGACGGTGTCTCCAAAGGTTTGTTCCCCCAACTGCCGCGGCAGCTGCGGGGATGCTGCGTGCTGGGCTCTGCCGTGCCGAGCCGGGCCGAGCCGTGCCAGGGCTCCGGTGGTGGCACGGCACGGTGCCGCGGGCATTCCCGCTGGGAAGGGAAGGGCAGGGCAGCAGCTGCAGCGCTGGGATGCTCCGCTGAACCCCAGCCCCGGCAGATCCCCCTTGGTGGGCAGGCAGCGCCTGGCAGAGGAGGGAAGCATGAAAATACCCGTTTTTTCACCTAAATAAAGAGAGAGGAGCCTGCTCCCTGCAGATTTGCCCTGCGTGGGGCTGTTCTGGCCAGAGCAGGAAGGGGTTTGCTCTTCAGGGCACCGTGGGTGGGGTGGTGGGAGCCATGCAGGGGGTGGGTACCTGCTGGAATGAGGCAGCCTCCCTAAACCACACTGGGGAGCAGGGCATGCACCCCTCTGTCACAGCCAGCTGGGCACTGGGCACTGGGCACTGGGAACTGGAAAATGGGAAATGGGAACTGGGAAATGGGCACTGGGAAATGGGCAATGGGAACTGGGCAATGGGAAATGGCAATGGGAGCTGGGCACTGGGAAATGGGAAATGGGAGTTGGGCACTGGGAACTGGGAAATGGGCACTGGGGACTGGGAACTGGGAACTGGGAAATGGGAGCTGGGCACTGGGAAATGGGCAATGGGAATTGGGAACTGAGAACTAGGAACTGGGAACTGGGAACTGGGAAATGGGCAATGGGAATTGGGAACTGAGAACTAGGAACTGGGAACTGAGAAATGGGAAATGGGCAATGGGAGCTGGGCAATGGGAACTGGGAAATGGGAGCTGGGAAATGGGAACTGTGGGGTGGGAAATGTGCAATGGGAACTGGGAAATAGGAGCTGGGCAATGGGAAATGGGCAATGGGAGTTGGGCAATGGGAAATGGGCAATGGGAGCTGGGCACTGGGAATTGGGCACTGGGAACTGGGCAATGGGAACTGGGCAATGGGAGTTGGGCAATGGGAGCTGGAAAATGGGAGCTGGAAAATGGGAAATATGGGGTGAGAACTGTGCAGTGGGAGCTGTTGGGTGGGAAATGTGCAATGGGAATTGTGGTGTGAGAACTGTGCAATGGGAACTGTGCAATGGGAATTGTAGGGTGGGAATCAGGCCCGTGCAGTTCCCTACCCATCTTCTGGCTCTGACCCTTCTCCTGTGCTGGTGTGACACGGGGCAGGGCTGGATGGGGACTGGGATGGGACGGGATTGTCTGGCACTGGGGAGGTGGCACTGGACACCTCACAGGTCACATCCCTTCACCGGGACACGGGGCTCCTCCCAACCATGGGATCTCGGGTGGAGATAAGGAGTGCCAGAGCTTGGGGTGCTGGGGTCTGCAGGGGGACATGGCCAGAGCTTCCCCCTCCTCCCACCCTGCCCTGATCAGCTTCCAAACCCCGCTGGAAGCCTCTCCTAAACGGGGGCTTAACTGCCTGATTAAATCTCCCCAGCCAAAGCGGGGCAGGCACTAATTTGAGGCTGGTTCCCGAACTGGGGATTGTGTTGTTACTTTATTTAAAATGCACCGATGAATAGAGGCAGGCAAGGAGGAGGGTGATTATATCTGCCTGCTCGGGACTAGGAGAAAAGAGCCGAGAGTCCCAGACCCCAGAAACATCAAAGCCACAACAAAACCCCTCTTTCTTTGAGAGCTGAAAACCTTCTGCTCCTGAAAGGGCCTTTAAGTGGTGGCTCTTGGAAGTTCTTTTAGGCCAACAGCTTTTCTGCTTGTAAAAGGGCAGCTTTGAGGACAGGGACAAGCCCTGGCTGAAGGCTGGGCTGGAGGGAGAGGAGGGATGTCCAAGGGCTTCGGGAGCCCAGGAGAAGGGAGCGGGAAGAGCAGCCAGGTTTTGTTGGAATTAACCAGCATGAAATTGAGCCCAAACGCATCCCTGGGACGACACGAGCAGCTCGAGGGAGCACCGGGGGAGGGCAGCGGGATAAAGAAAGAGCTGCACGCTCGGCTGCCTCGGGGTGCAGATGGAGCAGAGCCCCGGCGGCCCCGCTCCTCCTCCCGAGCCCCGCACAGCCCGGCTGGAGCAGAGAGGCCATAAAGGGAGCTGAGAGAGCCATCACTCGCCGCTGCCCTCAATGACAGGCCCTTGAGTGAGGCACCATATGCCGGCTCATGCCTCCCCATCCCGAGTTTTGTCAGCGGGCGCTGGCTGCACAAATTGGCACAATTCAGCTCTCGAGCTCCTCAGCTGGTCTCCACACCCCACTTGACATGGCAGCGACCTCTCCTTTGTGGGCCCCGGGGAGAGGGGAGGGGGGACCCCGGCGTGGGCACGGATGAATCGCAGGCTGCTCCCCCTCGCATTCAGGCAGCCCTCGGAGCAGGGAGGGGGGAACGGGAGCAAAGGTGCCCAATTAAATGCACATTTAGAGCCAGTGCCGAGTAAACAGCTGATTGCATGTGGGGGAGGCAAAGCACCGGCACCAGCTCCGTCCTCTGCGCCGGGCACGCCAAAAAATGCCACCTTTGCCATGGAAAACATCATCACTGCTGTAATGCTTTTCTTTCATCATCCCAGTCCGAGGGGTTGGTGGGGAAGGAGCTAATTTTTCATTTAAAAACCCCAGTGTTTTGAGATAGAAAAACTTTCAGCAGAAAAAGAATTGACTTCTCTTTTTGGTCCAACTTTGCCCAGCACAGCGCTGAGCCAAATTCCCTCCTGGTGCCTGTCAGCTTGCACTGACGAGTGTGTAGCTGCTGTAGCATGAACTGGTGTTTAAAGCCTCCCCAGACTGAGAACCCAAGAGGTTTTTTGGTTTGTTTGGTTGGTGGCTGAAGAGTGAAGCATTTTGACCCATTGACACCTCTCCCTTCCCTGCTGCCCTCCTGCTCAGCCCAGGCAGAGCTCTGGGCACGCTGATCTGGTGACAGCCAGGTGATGCTGCAGGGCTGGCAGGGAAGGATTTTCCATTCCAGCTGCTCCTGCCATCTGGGGAAATCAAATGGGGGGGGATTGGATCAGCTGGTCACATTAAAGAACGTGAAACTTGTTTCAGCTGAGTTGTCTAATAAATTCAGCGCAAGGTAGATCAGCCACTGTTTTTCCTTTGGAAAGGAAACAGTTTTTAATCTGTTGTACAATGGGAATGCCCCACAGGGGCTGATAAGTCTTGTCATTTAATTATCCTTTAGGCTCCTGTGTGTTGGTTAAAAACTCTCTTCATTTGGTTCTTTGCCGTGCTGTCTGTACCTATCCAGTGTGGGATAACTCTGAGGAAATATGAGTGTGGAGAGGAGGAAGGGGCTTGGCAGGGCTGGCTGGGTGCAAGGGGCTGCTCCTGCCTTGGCTTCTCCATCTGGGCAGTGGCAGAGCAGGAGGATCCCCCTCCTGCAGCTGGAAGGGGCAGTGGGTGCCAGGCTGGCTCAGCGTTTTGGGTACTGCCTCTGGATTTCTGCCCTCCTCTTGGAATCACGTGCAGAGCAGGCACTCCAGGCAGGACAGCCTTTCACCTTTGCACGAAACACCCAAAAACGTGCCCAGCACTGGCAGAGGGGTGAGCCAGCATGTACCAGTGGCAGGACTGGGGGCACTGGGGGGAACTGGAGCAGGGAAGAACCAGCACAGCTGGGACTCCCACACGTTCCTGCCTGCACAGGGCAGCAGCTCCAGGGGGAGCAGGCAGGGACAGAGGGAAGAGGGGGCTGCAGTGTTGGTTCAGCACAGTGCTGGGGCAGGAGAGTGGGATGCTCGGGCTGGGGAACCCGGGGGATGAGCAGGTTTTACTGGGCAGCAGTAAAACCAGCCCTGGAGCTGTCCCTGGAGCAGTAAAACCAG